>NW_007250025.1:0-6128 GCF_000164805.1 Carlito syrichta
CAGTGACTGGCCTTTTTCTGTGATGGATGCCCCAATGATTGGCCCTGCTCTGAGAAAAAAGCCCCAGTGATTGATATTTTCTGTGATGGATACTTCATTGGCTAACTTTTCTCTGTGATGCCTGCCCAGTGATGAGGTCTTCTACATAATTGGTTCCCCATTGACTTGCCCTCCTCCCTTATGGGCGCTCCAGTGACTGTGCCTTTTAGGTCACTTGTGCCCAGTGATTGGTCCTCCTCCAGTATGGGTGCCCGAGTGACTAGCCCTCCTTTGTGATGGGTGTCTCATTGACTAGACATCCATAGTGATGAGTGCCACACTGACTGGCCCTCCTTAGTGATGTCTGTTCCAGTGACTATGCCTCCTCCATAATGGTTTCCCCAGTGACTGACCTTCTTCTGTTATCAGTGCCCCAGTGATAAGGCAACTTCTGTGTGTCTTGGCGATTCACCCTCCTCTCTGTGGGGTTCCCTCATAACTAGCCTATCTCTGTTATGGGTGCCCCAATGAGTGGCCCTCTTTGGTTATGGATACCACAGTGATAGACTCTCCCCTGTTATAGGTGCCAAGTGACTGCCCCTCCTCTGTGATGGATGCCCATGTGATTGGTCTTCTTGATGATGGATGCCCATGTGATTGGTCTTCTTGATGATGGGTGGCCCAGTAAGTGTGCCCTCTCTGTTTTTGGTGCCTTCACTGTTTTTGGTGCATTCTTTACCCATAATCTTCTGTGGTGGGTGCCCTAGTGACTGGGCATCCTCCTAAGGTGTGCCCCAGCAACTGGCCCTCTTATGACATGGATTCACAACTGGACCTCCTCTGTGATAGATGCTTTGGTGACTGGACCGCCTCTGTGATGGTATCCCAGGGACAACACCTCCTCTGTGATGTGTGTAATAATGACTGGGCCTCCTCCATAATGAGTGCCTCAGTGACTTGACTTTCTTTGTGTCTGGCGACCCAATGACTGGCCATCCTCTATGATGATTCCCTAATAACTGACCTTCATATATGAAGCCTGCCTCAGTTACTTGCCATCCTATGTTTTGGTTGTCAAGGTGACTGTGCCTTCTTCATAATGGGTTCTCCAATGACTGGACCTCCTCTGTGATTGGTGAACCAATGACTGGCTATACTCTGGGATGGGTTTCCCTGTGACAATACTTCTTCAATGGGTGATCTAGTAACTAGACCTTCTCCAATATGAATGCCCCAGTCACAAGTCCCCTCTCGGATGGGTTGGGTACACCAGCTTCTGGGTCTCTGCCTTAATGGGTGCCCAAGTGACTGATTCTTTCTGTGGTGGGTGCCCCAGGGATTGGACCTCCACATGAACAGTTTCTCCATTGTTAGTGCTTCCTTCGTGAATGCTGCTCTAGTGCCTGGCACTCCTGCAAATTGCTTGCCCCTGTGTCTGAGTTCCTATGCTATGCATGACAACATGACTAGCCCTTCTCTGTAATGTGTGTCACTGTGATTAGACCTGTTTTGTGAGCAGTGTCCCCATGATAGGACTTATTTAATTATGAGTGTCTGTGTGACTGGCCCATCTCTGTTATCGGTACTTCAGTGTCGGTGCCTTTTCTGTATTAGGCATTTAGCAATAGGCCCTCTTTTGTGATGGGTGCCCCAGTTACTGACTGTGTCAGTAACAAGCCTTCCACCATAATAGTTGTTCCAGTGACTTGTCCTCTCCTGAGAAGATTGTCCCAATGACTGGCACTCCTTAATAATGGGTGCCCCAGTGACTGACACTCCTCAGGCAAGGGTGCTACAGTGCCTAGCCCTCCTCTGTGTTGGGCGTCCCAATGACTAACCTCATCTGTGAAGGGTGCCACCATGAATGTTCAATAATGACTATCAAAGTGACTGGCACTCATCTTTGATGGGTGCCATGGTGACTATGTCTCCTGTGTTCGATGACCCCATGCCTGGCCTTCCTAAATATTAGTGCCCTTGTGACTAGCCCTCCTCTGTGAGGTGTGCCACATTGATAATATATCATCTGAGATGCAGGTCCCAGTCAATAGCCCTCTTCTGTGATACTTGTTTTTGTGATCGGTCCATCTCTGTGATGGGTGATCCAGTGACTAGCCCTCCTCTGTGAAAAATGCCACAGTGACTTGTCCTTTATGTTGGGTGCCCCAGTACTAGGTTTCCTCTGTGTCACTGCCCCAGAACCTCTTCTTCTATAAAATTGGTGCCACAGTGACTAGTCCTTTTCCATTATGGATGTCCCAGTGACTTTGACTACTTGGTAATTGGTGCTTCAGGCACTGACTGTCCATAATGCATATGCTAGTCACTAGACCTCGTCTGTGAAGTGAGCCCCAGTTACTGGGCATCCTTTATAATTGTTGATTCAATGAGATAACCTCCATTGTGATGGGTTTCATGGTGACTGTCCCTCTGTTATGATGGGTGCCCCAATGACTGACTCTTCTCTGTGATGACTGTCCTAGTGACTGGTCCTCCTCCATAATAGGTGTCCCAGAGATTGACCCTCCTCTGATATGATTGCCATTTGTGATGGGTTTGCCAGTGACAAACCCTTCTCCATGAAGAGTGCCCCGATGACTGGCTCGCCTCTCTGAAGTGTTCTCAGTTACTGGTCCTCCTGTTTTGGGTCTGCTCAGTGACTGCTCCTGTTCCATGATGGGTTGCCCAGTGATTGGCCCTTTCCTGTGTTGACTGTCCCAGTGACTGAGTAAATAGTGTGTGAAAAGAGTGTGAGTGACTCTCTCTCCTCTTTGTTTTGTGTATTCTTATCTGGCCTTCCTCTGTGATTGGAGCACCAGTGACTGGCTGTCCTCTGTACTTGGTGTTCCAGTGACTGGTTCTCAACTGTGATGGGTACTCAATAGACTGTTCCTCCACTGTGATGGATAACCTAGTGACTGGACTCTCCTGTGATGAGCTTCCCAATGACTGACTCTCCTCTGTAATGGGTGGCCCTATTACTGGCTCTTATATGTTATGGGTGTCTCAGTGTCTGAGTCTCTTCCCTGATGGGTTGCCCAGTGATTGTTCTTCTTCTGTAATGGGTGCCTTGATTGACTGGCCCTCCTCCATAATGTGTGCCAGAATGACTGGGCCTCTTCTGCGATGTGAATCCAAGTGACTGGTCCTCCTTCATAATGGGTGCCACAGTGACTTGGCCTATTCTACAATGGGAGTTCAAGTGATTGGGCCTCCTCCAAAATAGGTGCCCTAGTGGCTTGTCCATATCAGTGATTGGTGGCCCAATGATTGACTGTCCTCAAAATGGTGGCCCAATGACTCACTCTCCTCTGTGTTGGATGCTTTAGTGACTGCTTCTCCTCTGATGGGTACTTCATTGATTGACCCTCCTCCAAAATGTGTTCCCCAGTTACTGGCTCTTCACAGTGATTGGTGCCTCAGTGACTAACACTCCTCTGAGATGGTGCACCAATAACTAAAACTTCCTCTGACATATGTGCCACAGTTACTAGCAGTCCTCTGTGATGTTTGCCCAGTTACTAGCCTTCCTCAATGATGGACTGACCCACCTCTGTGATGGTTTCCCAAGTGAATGGACTTCTTATTTTATTGACGCCCCAATGACTGCCCCTCCTTCATGATAGGTGCCCCAGTGACTGGAATAATCACTAGAGCCCATCACTGGAATGCCAATTGCAGAAGTCAGCCAGTCTCTGTTGTTCTGTTCATAGAGGAGAGCCTACCAAGGATGCACCAGTCAAAGAGGTGGACCAACCACAGAGGAACTCATCACATAGAAGGGCCAGCCACTGGGATAGCCATCACAGAAAAAGCACAGGGTGAACCAGTGACTGTACCTCTTTTGTGATGGTTATCCCAGTGACTGGACCACCCCACGTTGGATGTCTCAGTGACTAGCCCTCCTCTGTGAAGTGTGGTCAAGTGACTGGGCCTTTTCTTTGATGACTATCAATGTGACTGGCCCTCCTTTTCATGGGTGCCACAGTGATTACTCCACCTCTGTGATGGGTACTCTGGTAAATTCCTTTCCTCTGCAATGGAGGCCCCATTTACTGGCCATTCTCTATTTTGGGTGATCAAGTGACTAGCCCTTTTCTATGATGGCTGTTCCAGTGATTGGGCTCTCCCTAAGATGGGTGCCTCAGTGACTGGCCCTCCTCTGTGATAATTTCCTCAGTGACTGGTCTCCTTTTTGATGAATGCCCAAGTGACAAGTGCTCCTCTGTGAGGTGTGACTGTGAATGGGCCTTCTCATAATGACTACCATTCCTCAATAATGGGTCCTTAGTGACTGAACCTCCACTTTGATAAGTGCCTCAGTGACTATGCTTCCTCTGTGATGGGTTCCCAGAGACAAATCTCCCTTTTAAATGGATACAACAGTGAAGGCTCTCCTCCATGATAGGATCCTCACTGACTGGCTCTCCTCTGTTATGGGTTGCCCAGTGCCTTGCTCTCCTATGTGAAGGTTGTCAAAGTAACTGACTCTCCTCTGCAATTGATGCACCAGTGATTGCCCCCCACCCATAGTATGTGCCGCAGTTCTTGGCACTTCTCTGTGATTGGGGTTCCAGTGGCTGACTCTTCTCTTTGATGGATGCCATAGTGACAGGCTTTTCTCTGTGATTGGTGCCCCCATGATTTTGTCTCTTCTCTGATTGGTGGCCAGTGACTGGCCTTTTCATATGATGTGTGCCCAAATGATTTGCCTTCCTCTGTGATGTGTTTGTCAGTACTGGGTCTCCTACATTTTGGAGACCACAGTGACTGGGCCTCCTCTGTTATTGGTACACTAGTGACTGAACTTCATATATGATGGCTACCCCACTGAGTAACCCTCTTCTGTGATGGGTGCCCAAGAGACTGAACATCATCTGTGAAGGATGTCTCATTGATATGGCCTCCTCCATAATGGGTGATTTATTGACTGGGTCACGTTTGTTATTGATGCCACAGTGACTGGCACTGTTCCAAATTGGGTGCCCCTGTGAATAGCCCTCCTTTCTGATACACTCCCCAGTGACTGGACTTCCTCTATATTGGATGCCTCAGTGACTAGCCCTCCTCTCTCTGGGTTGGCCCCATGACTGTTTTGTCTCTGTTATGGGTGCCCAAGTGACAGAAACTCATCTATAGTGGATGCCTCAGTGACTGGATATACTTTGTGAGGGGTGACCCAGTGACTGGCTCTCTTCTGTTATGAGTGCCTCAGTGCCTGGCTGTCTTCTGTGATGTTTGTCCGAGTGAGGGGCACTCCTCTGTGATGGGTATCTCAATTACTGGCTTTTCTCATCCTGGCAATTTCCCACTACTGCCAGTCACTTTATTAGAGTATTATGATAATTTTCCAGGTTGATTTATGCGTGAGAATATGTGGTACTCAATTATTTGTTTCTGTGATAGATTACTTAGTATTATAGACTCTAAGTCCATGCAAGTGACTTTGCAGTTCATAATTTTGTCCTTATAATACTCCATTATGTGTATGTACTGCCTTTTTTTAAATCCAGTCATCTTTTGATGGGCAGCACGGTTAGTTCTGGTTTTGCTACTGTGAATAATGCTGCAATAAACATGTATGTGAAAGTATATTTTTCATAGAGGAATTTTAATTCATCTGGGTATATTTCCTGAAGTTGGATTGTAAAGTCATATGGAAGGTCAGTTTTTAGATATTTTAGGAATCATGAAAATGTTTTCCACAGAGGTTGTACTAGTTTACACTCCCATCAACAATGTAGAAGTTTTCTCTTTTCTCATCATTCTCTCCAAGATCTGTTGTTTTTTTAAGTTACTGATGATGATAGTCCTGACTGGATTTGGTTGGTATCTCAGTTTAGTTTTAATTTGCTTTTCTTTGGTGACTAATAAGGCTGAGTTTTTTTTTTTTTGATATTATGTTTCCTTTTATTTGTATACTTTCTTTTTTTTATTGTGAAGTTGTGGGGTACAGTTAAGGGTTAGGTATACAATTGCATTTCATTCAAGCACCCTGTTGATATGGGGTGTTTCCCCATTCCCAGACAGATATTTGCTACTGTTAATCCCATCTCCCTCCCCCCACCACAGTTTCCCAGTTCAATCAGTCATTTTCGTATAGTATTGCATTGGATGTTTAAGGTCCATTATATGAGTGAAAACATGTG
>NW_007250025.1:6148-9984 GCF_000164805.1 Carlito syrichta
ATTTAGGTCAAAGGTGAAAAAGTTAGCAATAATGAAAATAGGCTGAATGTTCATGCGGAGTAAACCTTACACTTTTATAAATTTTAATTTTATTTTAAAGATGTGTACAAATTTTAGTTTAAAGATGTGTACAATTCAAGGTTAGGTTTACAAGTGGTCATTTAGTACGTAAAGTATGGACCTCACTTGGGTCCCTAGTTCACCTGATTTGAGATCAGGTAAACTGTTGGATGAGGTGTGACCCCTCTCTCTATCCTGGCAATTTCCCACCACTGCCAATCACTTTATTATAGTATTATGATAATTTTCCAGGTTGATTTATGCGTGAGAATATGTGGTACTCAATTATTTGTTTCTGTGATAGATTACTTAGTATTATAGACTCTAAGTCCATGCAAGTGACTTTGCAGTTCATAATTTTGTCCTTGTTTATGTCCTTATAATACTCCATTATGTGTATGTACTGCCTTTTTTTAAATCCAGTCATCTTTTGATGGGCAGCACGGTTAGTTCTGTTTTTGCTACTGTGAATAATGCTGCAATAAACATGTATGTGAAAGTATATTTTTCATAGAGGAATTTTAATTCATCTGGGTATATTTCCTGAAGTTGGATTGTAAAGTCTTATGGAAGGTCAGTTTTTAGATATTTTAGGAACCATGAAAATATTTTCCACAGAGGTTGTACTAGTTTACACTCCCATCAACAATGTAGAAGTTTTCTTTTTTCTCATCATTCTCTCCAAGATCTGTTGTTTTTTTAAGTTACTGATGATGATAGTCCTGACTGGAGTTGGTTGGTATCTCAGTTTAGTTTTAATTTGCTTTTCTTTGATGACTAATGAGGCTGAGTAATTTTTATGTGTCTGTTGGATGCTCGTATGTCTTCTTTTGGGAAATGTCTATTCATATCCTTTGCCCACTTTTCAATAGGGTTGTTTATCTTTTACTTTTCAGCACATTTGAGTACCTTGTAGATCCTGGATATCAGACCTCTGTCAGCTATACAGATAAACAGTTGCCAGATATTTTTCCCTTTCTGTGGGCTGTGTCCCCACTCTCTTGATGGTTTATTTTGCCTTGAAGAATCTTATCAGTTTGTTAAGGTCTAATTTGTCTATCTTATCTCTTATTGCATGAACATTTGTGACTTTGATCAGGAATTGGTTTCAGTTCTAATTTTCTTTTTATAACATTTTTTTTTTTAATTGGAGCTTCTCTCTGTCGCCCAGACTGGAGTGCAGTGGCCCATCCCGGCCACCGCAGCCTCAACCTGCTGGGTTCTGGTGATCCTTCCACCTCAGCCTTCCAAGTAGCCAGAATTACAGGCATGTGCTACTACTTCTGGCTGATTTTTTTTTATTTATTGTAGAGATAAGGTCTGGCTGCCCAGGCGGGTCTCAAACCCACGGGCTCAGGCAATTCACTCACCTCAGCCTCCCAAAGGTGCGGCATTACAGGCTGAGCCACTGAGCCTGGCTTTAAGATCTTTTTTATTTTAAAATTGTGGGGTACAGTTAAGGGTTAGGTATACAAATATGCATTGTTCAGGCACCCTTGTTGACAAGGGGTGAATCCCCGTCCCCAGACAGATATTGACTACCATTAATCCCACCTCTCTTCACCTCCCTACCCCTCCAGAGTTTTCTGCCACTGTCAATCCTTTTCTTATAGTATTATAATCGATGATCAAGGTCCACTATATTAGTGAGAACATGTGATACTCAGATCTTTGTTTCTGTGAGAGATCACTCAGTATTATACACTCTAGTTCCATCCAGGTTGCTGCGAAATTCATGATTTTGTTCTTTTTTTGGCTGCATAGTATTCTATTGTGTATATGTACCACATTTTTTTAATCCAGTTCTCTTTTGATGGACAGCGTAGTTGGTTCCAGGTTCTTGCTACTGTTTACAATGCTGCAATAAATATGCATGGGCTGGTATTTTTTCATAGTTATTTGAGTTCTTCAGGGTATATTCTCACTAGGAGTATTGCGGGGTCATATGGGAGGTCGATGTTTAGAGCTTTTAGGGTTCACCACACTGAAAATGGAACACTGCTACACTGTTGGTGGGAGTGTAAACTAGTGCAACTTCTGTGGAAATAAATTCTAATTTTCTAAGGATGTCTTCTGGGTTTTCTAAGGTTCTTGTATTTTGAGGTTTTACATTTAGGTCTTTATCCACTTAGTGTTCATTTTTGTGTTGGTGATATGTAGGGGTCTTGTTTAAATCTTCTGCATATTGTCAGTCAGTTTCCCAACACTGTTTCCTGAATAAGTTCACCTCTCCCCGGTGGTTATTAGTAGAGGATTTGTTAAAGATTATTGGTTGAAAGACTGAGGTTTTACTTCTGGAACCTCTATTCTATTCCACTGGTCTATATGCCTGTCATTGTACGAATACCAGGTTGTTTTGCTTATCGTAGCCTTATAATAAAGTTTAAACTCTGGAAGTATAATGCCTCCCATTTTGTTTCTTTTGGCTACCTGTGGTCGCTTATGTTTTTATATGATTTACTCTGTTGTCTTTTCCAGGTCTGAGAAGAATAATGGTGATAATTTCATGGGTATTGCATTGAATCTATAAATTGCCTTTAATAGGAAGGATACCTTAACAATGTGGATAATTTCAATCCATGATTATGGAATATATTTCCACTTGTTTGTGTCATATTTGACTTCATGAAGAAGTGTTTTGTAGTTTTTATTGTAAGGGTCTTTCATTTATCTGCTTAGGAAGATTAAAAGTTATTTCATATTTTTTGTGACTATATTGAATGTCATTGTGGTTTTGGGGGTTCTGTTTGTTTATTCTTGGTGTGTAGGAATGCGACTCCCTTTTGTACAATTTATTTTTTACACTAAGAGTTTGCCAAAGTCCTTTATAACTGCAAGGGAGTTTTTGACAGATTACCTTGGGTTTTTAAGGTATAGAATCATGTTGTCTGCAATGAGCGATAATGTAATTTCCTCTTTTTCTATTTGTATACCCCTGATTTATTTTTCCTGTCTGATTGCTGTAACTAGGATTACCAGCACTATGTGAACAGGAGAGGTGAGAATGTGTAGCCTTGTCTGAATGATTTTCAGGATAAATTGTTCCATACTCTGTTTATCAATATGTTGGTTGTGGGTTTATCATACTTGGCTGTTCCTATTTTGAAATATGTTCCAATAATGCCTAGGTGTTCAAGGGTTTTTGTCAAAAAGGATGCTTGATTTTATCAAAAGCTTTTTGCACATCTAATGATATAACCACATGCTTCTTATTTTGACATCTGTTGATATATTTAATTATGTTTATGGTCTTGTGAATACCGAACTAGGACTGCATCCCTGGGATAAAACTTACTTGGTCATGGTGGATTATTTTTGAGATCTGTTGTTGGATCTGAATTCCTAGAATCATATTGAGAATTTTTGCATCTATGTTCATCAAGAATATTGCATTGTAGTTATCTTTCTTTGTTAGATATTTACTCAGCTTGAGTTTCTATGTGATTTTAACTTCATAAAATACTTGAGGACAGTTCTCTCTTTCTCAATTGCCTAAAACATTTTCAAAAGGATTGGTATCAGCTCTTCCTTGTAGGTTTTGTAAAATTCTGCTGGAAAGTCATCTGGTCCAGGACTTGTTATTGTAGGTTTGCTATGACAGTCAATTTCTTGGGTTATTATTCATCTATTTAGGATCTCAATTTCTTCTTGTTTCAAACATGGAAGATTAAGTGATTTCAGATAGTTCTCCATTTCATGTAGGTTATCAAGGTTGTTTCCATACAAGTGTACATATTTACCTCTGATAATATTTTATATTTATTTGGAGTCAGTTG
>NW_007250026.1:0-2298 GCF_000164805.1 Carlito syrichta
GAGCAAGTAGCTCTGAAAATGTGGGACCCAGAAGCCCAGATTGCTGATCAAACCTTATCAAGAGGCCCTGTAGATTCCGGAAAATGAAAACTCCTAGAATTGGATTTCCATTTTATTCTCAGTAAGATGCTCTTATTTTTCCTGTCGATTTGGATTCCAATTTCAGTATATCAATAGACAGATGCCCAGAAGTTTCCTAGGTTCGTGGTTTCCATGATTCCTGGTTACCATTAAAAGTACGTAGTAAACATTTGGCATGTGCAAAACCTTTGTCCCGTCTCAAAATAAAAAAAGACATGGAAGGTAAAGTATTACCGGGTTCACCTTAAGACCACAGCTACGTTCAAAAATGGCAAGAAGACTCTTTTTGTCCTGGAATCTGGCCTTAGTTGTTCTGAGGTACCTAACGGACTTGGAGTGACCAATACCCATTTACAACTTGTAATAGGACCAGAATGTTGCTGCAGTCCTAAAATGACCGATTCATAATATCTGCACGGTAAATTGCTCCAAAACATTTGGGGAGCTTGATCTCTCTTTCATGTTTTTGTCCAATAGCAGACAACCTGGGAAGTTTTTAGGATTGAGGACGCGTACAACAATGATTCTTTATTCGTACTTAGTTGGAGACCACGTAGTGTCCTGTATGTGAGGACTCTCTTTCCCTTGATTCCTATTTCAAAACCCTGATTCTTGTTTACCCCTTAGTAAGACGCCATGTATATTTTGTGATTGAGGAACCGTGGAAAACAGCTTTCTTATCTTTTCTTAGCAAGAGGCCATGTAGTTTCCTGTATATGAGGATTGCTTTTACCCACATTCATGCCTCGAATCCCTGATTCTTCTTTAGGGGTCATCAACATGCCCTGTAGATATTCAGGACTGAAGACTCATATAACCCAGATTCCGTTTTTTATCAACAGCCATGCAGTTGACTGAATATGAGTACCCATATTCACGGATACTGGCGTGAAAAGCTTGATTCTGGTTTAGTTCTTAAGAAGACATCGTATACATTTTGGAGATTGAGAAAACATGTCAACCACATTCATTATTCTTTTGTAGAAAAAGTCAGTGCAGTTGCCTGTATATGAGGATTTCATTTCCCTACTTTATGCTTCAAAAACCCAAATTCGTGTTTAGGCCTCAGCAAGAAACCCTGAAGTTTTATTGGGATGGAGGACACGTGTAAACCAGATTCCTTATTCTCCTTTAGCAATAGACAGTTCAGTTTCCTGTATTTGAGGACTCCCATTATCCAGATTCCTACTTCCAAAACCTAAATGGTGGTTATCTCTTCGCAAGACGTTGTGTAGGTTTTTGGGATGCAGGACTTGTGTAAGCATGATTCCATATCCTTCCATAGCAACAGGTCGTTTATTTTTCTCTATATGAGGATTCTCATTACAGAAATTCCTGCTTCATTCTCAGCAAGACACCAAGATATTTCCTGGTGACCTAGAATTTCAGTTGCTTGGATATCAAGAGAAAGACTCCCATAAAGTTCTTGAGGAATTGGAACCCAAGAGTCCTGGTCCCTTTTCAAAAGAAACACTAAAAGTGTGGCGACATGGAAGCCCAGATTGCTGATTAAACCTGATCAAGAGACTTTGTAGATTTAGGCAATGAGGACCCCAAGAACCGGATTCCCTTTCTGATCTCAGCAAGATTCCCTGATTTTCCCTGTCTATGTGGATTCCAAAACTCTGTGTACAAAAATGTAGATGTTCAGATGTTTCCTAGGGTCCTGGAATTCATGAATCCTGTTTACATTTTCATAATTCGTACTAAATATTTGGCAAGTGCAAGACTCACGCCCCCTCTGCAAATAAAGTACAAAAGGAAATTTAAGGATTACCAAGTTCATCTTAAGACCAAAGTTACATCCAACAGCAAGATGATACTTTTTTTCGGGAATCTGGCCTTAATTGTCCAGAGGAACTTAAGGCATTTGTACTGCCAGATACCTGATTACAACTCTCAAGAGGACCAGAATGTTGCTGGAGTCCTGAAATGAGTGATTCATAATACCGACAAGCCAAATATCTCTGAAATATGAGACTAGCTCGAAATCTTGATTCTTGTTTATACCACAGCAAGATACCCTGATAATATTTCGGATTTTGGATTAGTGTATCACAGATTCTTATTCTTCTTTAGCAAGGGGCTGTGTAATGTCCTGTATATGGGGACTACCTTTCCCCTGAATCCTGTTTGGAAACCCTGATTCTTGTTTTGCCATTAGCAAGATGTCATGTAGAAATTGTGATGGAGGAATCGTTTAAAAGAGGTTTCTTA
>NW_007250026.1:2795-5184 GCF_000164805.1 Carlito syrichta
CTTCCTGCTTCATTCTGCAGGATGCTGAGACAGTTCCTGGAGACCGATAATTCCAATTTTTTGGATATCAAGAGAAAGACGTCTATCATGTTCTTTTGGAACTGGAACCCAAGATTCCTGGTTCCCCTTCACAAGACCTCCCCAAAATGTGGAATCTTCCAAACCCAACATCCCAATCCCTACCTGCCCACCAACAAGAAATTTCTGTACTTTGAGGTCACCTGAATAGTGGAATTTTGTAAATATATACCTTTGTTTCTGGGTAATATGATTATGGTCGTAGATGTTCCCAGGAAACAAAAGGATTTGTAGGGCCAGATCCTTGATTACAACTAACAAGAGGACCAGAATGACAGATTTAGCGTATCCACGGAGCAACTGGCTCTGAAAATGTAAGGAATCAGAAGCCCAGATTGCTGATTAAACCTTATCAAGAGGCCCTCTAGATTCCGGAAAATGAGTACTCCTAGCACCGGATTTCCTTTTTGTTCTCAGTAAGATGCCCTGATTTTTCCTGTTGATAAGGATTCCAAATTCAATATATCAAAAGACATGCTCAGAATTTTTCTAGGAACGTGGATTCCATGATTCCTGGTTACCATTAAAAGTGCGTAGTAAACATTTGGCAAGTGCAAAACCCTTGTCTCGTCTCAAAATAAAAAGAGACAAGGAAAGGAAGGATTACAGGGTTCTCCTTAAGATGTGAGTTACATCCAAATATGGCAAGAAGATTCTTTTTGTCCTGGAATCTGGCCTTAGTTGTTCCTAGGAACCTAACGGACTTGGAGTGCCCAATACCCATTTACAACTTTTAAGAGGACAGAATTTTGCTGAAGTCTTCAAATGACCGATTCATTATTTCCGCATTCTAAATTACCCTGAAACATTTGGGAGCTTGAAGCTCTGTTTCTTGTTTGTCCCATAGCAGACACCCTGAAATTTTTTGGATTGAGGACGCGTACAACAATGATTCTTTATTCGTACGTAGTTGGAGGCCGTGTAGTGTCTTGTATGAGAGGACTCTCTTTCCCTAGATTCCAGTTTCGAATCCCTGATTCTTGTTTAGCCCTTAGTAAGACGCCATGTAGTTTTTTTGATAGAGGAAACATGGAAAATAGATTTTTTCTTTTTTCTTAGCAAGAGGCCATGTAGTTTCCTGTATATGAGGATTGCCATTACCCACATTCATGCCTCGAATCTGCTGATGCTTCTTTAGCCATCATCAAGATGCCCTGTAGTTTTTCAGGACTGGCGACTCGTATAACCCAGATTCCTTATTTTTTGCAACAGCCTGGCAGTTGCCTGTATATGAGAACTCCTGTTCACAGATACTGGCATCGAAAGCTTGATTCTTGTATAGATCTTAGGATGACGCCATGTACTTTTTTGGAGATTGAGAAAATATGTCACCCACATTCCTTATTCTTTCTTAGGAAAAGTCAGTGCAGTTGCCTGCATCTGAGGATTTCGTTTCCCTAGTTTATGCTTCCAAAACCCCAACTCGTGCTTAGCCCTTAGCAAGAAACACTGAAGTTTTATTGGAATGGAGGACACGTGTGAACCAGATTCCTTATTCTCCTTTTAGCAATAGACAGTGCAGTTTCCGGTATATGAGGACTTCCATTATCCTGAATAGTGTATGTGAGGACTCTCACTAACCACCTGAATGGTGGTTATCTCTTAGCAAGACGGTTTGTAGGTTTTTGGGATGAAGGACTCATGTAAACAAGATTCTTTATTCTTCCAAAGTAACAGGTCGTGTAGTGTTCTGTATATGAAGACTCCCATTACAGAAATTCCTGCTTCATTCTCAGCAATACGCCAAGATGTTTCCTGGTGACCTGGAATTCCAGTTGCTTGGATATCAAGAGAAAGACTCCCATAAAGTTCTTGAGGAATTGGAACCCAAGATTCCTGGTCCTTTTTCAAAAGACACACTAAAAATGTGGTGACATAGAAGCCCAGATTGCTGATTAAACCTTATCAAGAGACTTTGTACATTTAGGCGGTTGATAACTCCAAGAACCAGATTCCCTTTTCGTTCTCAGCAAGATTCCCTTATTTTCCTGTACATGAGGATTCCAAAACTCTTTATACAAAATGCAGATGCCCAGATATTCCTAGGGACTTGTATTCCTTGAATCCTGGTTACATTTTAATAATTCTTACTAAATATTTAGCAACTGCAAAACCCTCGGCCCCTCTCCAAATAAAGTACAAACGGAAATTTAAGGATTACCAAGTTCAAGTTAAGACCAAAGTTACATCCAAATATGGCAAGATGATACTTTTTTCCGGGAAACTGGCCTTAATTGTCCTGAGGAACCTATGGGACTTGTACTACCAGATACTCGATTACTACTCTCAAGAGGACCAGAATGTTGCTGGA
>NW_007250027.1:0-6604 GCF_000164805.1 Carlito syrichta
CTCCAAGTTTATCCTATGTAATTCATGCCTCGGCCCTAGAATCAGTCACTTCTCCAAGGAGCCCTGGTTCCTTTTATTAGATGCTGACATTGGAAACAAGAATCTGGACAGTAGGTGTGCGCACTGATCCTGAGGTGTCACTGTCTCCAGGCCCTTTCAGCTGACAAGGAAATACATTTGTGTGCACTAACCCACATGCACATGCACCCATCTCTAAGTACTTCTCTGTGTAGCCATGTGTATCTACAGTAAGCTAACCTTGGGTTCATACTGACTCTCCAACTTTAACCCATCACCACACAGATAATTCTAGCCTCTTCCTACTCTAACAGTGAGGACCAGCCTTCCACCATCTGCCATCCATCTACTTAATTGTGCAGTTCCAGTGTGCATGCACAGCCACATCAGAATTCTTCCTCTGTACCTTGTTCAAAAAAAAAAAAAAGCTTAATGTGAGATACCAGGAAGGAAAGAGTCTGTAGATAAGGAGTTCCAGGTCCCCTTGAGGCTTTAGCTGAAAGTTAGGCTGTCAATGCATAGGGTGAGATGAGGCAGACAGCCCTGGATGCCCACTGTTCAAGGAACAGAGCAGCTTTCAGAGAGCTGAGAGTTGTACAATTACCTCGGCTCACATGGGCTAGGAGACATTCCATCTCCAACCAGCCAGAGTAGAGAGAGATTGCTGGAAGTCTTGAGCTTTCACTAGAGACTCCAGATCACCATGATTGAGAGTAGTTGGGAGTAGAGTAGCTGGGAACAAAACTTACTCTAGCCTTGCCCTGCAGAGCTTAAATAGTCTTGAAAGAATCAAGGTGATCCCCAAATAAGTTAACTTCCTACCAAAACAAAATACAGTTCACACAATCAATAACATAGACTCCACAGCTGACACTAATGGTGTTGGTGACACTAATGGTGTTGGTGACACTAATGGTGGTGGAGGTCTTGAATAGCCTCTGTATGTGGATTTTTGTAAATATAATGGGTTCACATATAAAGAAGTGACTTTGGTTCCAGGATTCTATTGACTTGGTACACAATAAATGGGAGTTTAATAAATCCAAAGACTGTAATGAATTGTAAAGACTCTAACAATCTAAACTGTGTCAAGAACTATATCACTGTAATTTTGTACCATATATGCCTTTCTGTCAGATGACCAACAGCTTCTGAATAAACCAGATGATTTTTTGCCTAAAAAAGAAAGGAAGAAAAAGAGAGAAAACACCCAAATAAACACAACTGGAAATGCAAAAGATCAAATCACAACTGACCCTGAAGAAAAACAAACAATTATCGGATTACCTGTTTGGAAACAAACTTAATAACCTAATTGAAATGGAGGACTTTCTGACATCACACAACCTCCCACAGTTGAAACAAGGAGACACTGAGACTCTAAATACACCAATTAACAACTCAGGAAACTGACTTCATCTTAAGAAAACTACCTAAAAAAAAAAAAAAAGTCCTGGATCAGACAGCTTTCCAGTGGAATTCAACAAAACATGCAAGAAGGAAATTATACCAATCCTATTGAAAATATTCCAAGCAATTAAGAAAGATGGACTTCTCAAATCACTACACAAAGCTGACATCACACTGACACTCAAACTGGGTAAAGATCCAACAAAAAAAGAGAACTAACCCCAATATCCCAAAGAGCATAGATGCAAAAATTCTCAACAAGATTCTAGCAAATAGGATCCAACAACACATCTGAAAAATCATCCACTGTGACAAAGTAGGCTTCATCCCTAGGATGCAGGGCTGGTTCAACATCCACAAGACCACAAATGTAATTAAATAGATCAACAGATGTAAAAACAAGAACCATATGATTGCATCATTAGACGCAGAAAAAGCCTTTGAAAAAATCCAACATCACTTCTTGATAAAAACCCTTGAACACCTAGGCATAGAAGAAAACATACCTCAAAATAGTAAGCACCATCTACAATAAACCCACAGCCAGCATATTGCTAAATGGACAGAAACTGGAAGCATTTCCCCTGAAAACTAGAAACCAGACAAGGTTGCCCACTCTTACCCCTCCTGTTCAACATTGTGTTGGAAGTCATAGCAATAGCAATTAAACAAGAGAAGGATATCAGGGATATCCAAATGCCAAAAGAAAATGTTAAGATATCATCTTTGCTTATGATATAATCCTATACCTCAAAAATCCAAAAAAATCTGTCAAAAACTTCCTTGCACTGATAAAGGACTTTGATAAAGTCTCAGGGTACAAAATAAATGTGTAAAAGACAGTCGCATTCTTATCCATCAACAATAAACAGGCAGAGAAACAAATAAAAAGCACAATCCCATTCACAATAGCCATACAAAAAATGATATACCTTGGCATCTTCCTAACCAGAGAAGTGAAAAACCTTTTCAATGAAAATACAAAACACTACTCAAAGAAATCTAAGAGGACACAAACAAATGGAAAAATATTTCATGTTCATGGATAGGAAGAATCAACATTGTTAAGGTGTCCATTCTTCCAAAGTAAATTTACAGATTTAATGCAATAACCATTAAATTACCAACAATCATTCTTCTCAGACCTGGAAAAGACAATACAGAAATTCATATGGAAATATAAACAACCACGAATAGCCAAAACAATCCTTAGCAAAAGAAACAAAGTGGGAGATATCAAAACAGATATCAAAACAGCTCGGTATTGGTACAAGAACAGACATATAGACCAATGGAACAGGATAGAGATTCCAGAAGCAAAATCTCAATTTCTCAACCAATTCATCTGTGACAAAGCCTCCAAAAACAACCACTGGGGGAGAGGAGAACCTATTCAGTAAATTGTGCTGGGAAAACTGGATGACCACATGCAGAAGACTGAAACAGGACCCCTGAACTCTCAGGGAAGGGAAGGTAGGATTGGCAGCTGAGAGAAACTACTAGGGGAGGGAGGGACATACCTCATCAACAAGGAACCTGCATAATCAATGTTTATATACCTAACCCTGAATTGTACCCCACATATTTATATTTTTTTGAAAATTAAATTAATAATAAAAATAAATTTTAAAAAAAGAAACAGGACCCCTACCTATCACCATAAACAAAAGTCAACTTTACAGGATCAAAGACCTAAATGTAAAACCTCAAACTATAAGAATGTTAGAAAATTGGAGTAGACAACCAATTCCTAATCAACTCCCTTACAGAAATCAGAGTAGGCAACCAATTCCTAATCAAAACCCCAGGTGTCCATGTCATAAGACATTAGATAAACAAGTGGGACCTCATCAAACCGAAAAGCTTCTGTAGACCAAAAGAAACCATCAAGAGAGCATGAAGACAGCCCAGAGTTTGGGAAAAAATATTTGCCAACTGTATTTCTGAAAAAGGTCTAACATCTGGGATCTACAGGGAACTCATACGTGCTGAAAGGAAAAGAACAAATACTTCCATTAAAACGTGGGCAAAAGACATGAAAAGACACTTCTTAAAAGAAGACATACAGTCAACAGACACATGAACAAGTGCTCAGCCTCACTAATCATCAGAGAAATGCAAGTCAAAACCACATTGAGATACCATCTAACCTCAGTAAGAATGGCCATCATTAATAAAACAAACAACAACAGATGCTGGTGAGGATGTGGAAAAAAGGAAACACTTCTCCACTGCTGGTGGGCATGCAAACTAGTTCAACTTCTATGAAAACAGAGTGAGCCGGGAATAGTGGCTCACACCTGTAATCTAAGCATTCAGGAAGGCAGAGGCGAGAGGATTGCCTGAGGCCAGGGGTTCAAGACCAGTCTGGGCAACATGGCAAGAGCTCATCTCTACAATAAAAAAATAAAATAATTAGCCAGGCATGGTGGTGCATACCTGCAGTTCCAGTTACCTGGAAGGCTGAGGTGGAAGAATTGCCTGAGTTCAGAAAGTCAAGGCTACAGTGACCGTGAGCATGCCACTACCCTCCAGCTTGGGCAACAGAGTGAGACTCTGACTCAAAAAAAAAGAACAAAGAAAGAAAAGAAAACAGAGTGGTGATTTCTAAAAGAACCTGAAATTTACCTTCCATATGACCCAGCAATCCCCCTTCTGGGTATATACCTGGAGGAACTCAAAGCATTCTGAAAAAAGATATCTACACATGCATCCTTATTGTAGCACTATTCACAATAGCAAAAACATGGAACCAACTGTGCCGCCCACTGAAACTTAACTAGATTTTTTTTAATGTGGCACATATATACAATGGAATATTACACAGCCATAAAGGAAGAACAAACATATGGACTTTGCATCAACCTGGGATGAATTTAGAGTCAGTTATACTCAGTGATCTATCACAGAAACAAAGAACAGAGTATCACATGTTCTCACTCATAAGTGGACCCTGAACATTTACCATAATGCTATAAGAAAGAATTGGCAGTAGTGGGATACTGCTGGTGGGGGAAGGGGAATACAACATCAATAAGGTCACTGATCTCAAAGCAGGCAAAGTGGGGACCAAGGGGAGGCCTAAACTTTACCTGTACGATGCCCACTTGTATACCTAGTCCCGAATTGTTCCACACATCTTTAAAATAAAATATATTTTTAAAAAACCTTAGAGACTTGTAGCCAAGATAGAGAGTAACAGGAACTGGATTTTATTCTTTTGAATGAAAAGAAGCAGTAAATAAATGAAAAAGTGTTTTCAAGACACAGGACATCAGGCAATGAAGGGTGATGACTCTGAAAGATGGGAAACAAATGAGATAAGCCTACAATTGCCCCAGCTTATCACCCTAAAAGTGCTTTAGGGTCTCAGGACAGGGAGGTGAACTTAGAACCAGCCAGAGTTCATAAGCTGAGAAGATGGGGTTGAGAGCCAAGAAGATCAAGGCAGCTCAAGTCACCAGGACAAAATAAAGGATGGGGGATGAGCGTCACATAGAAAGAATTCTGGAGACATGCAGAGGATCACCCTCAAATCTTCATCTAATTAATGAGCATCCATGCAGGTGAGGAAGCTACTTCAGTTCAAGGAAAGAACCACCCAAAAGGATTAGAAAAAACTTTAAACTTTACCTGAGACTCACACAGGGCCAGGAATAGCACATGTTTCCACCAGCCAGACTAGAAAGTATCATGATTCGTTAGGCTTTGAGTAGACAGAGGATCTCGCCTCAGTCAAGGGCATAATTAGCCCTGCATGAGCACTGCTCTGGATCTGCTTTAAAATCTTAAAAGGGAACTTGAAAAGATCAAACTGTATCCAAATAATGTAACTGTCTCAGAACAAAGGTTATGAACATTTATAGGAATATAAAAATTCCATCACCCAACAAGGTAAAATGTATAATGTCTGGGAACTAATAAAAAATCATTGATCATGAAAAAAAAAAAAGCAGGAAAGTTCAACTCATAATAATTATAACAATCAGAACCTACCCAGAGCTGACACAGATACTAGAGCTGGAAGACAAGGATACTAAAACAGTAATTATAATTGTATTCTATATGTTCAGAAAGTTAAGAAGAGATGTGGGAGAGGTTTTGCAATATCCAAATAAGATGTCAAGAGATAAGAACTATAATGTTAGAGATTAAAAATAGACTTGATAGCTGGGCTCGGTGGCTCAGCCTGTAATCCCGCACCTTTGGGAGGCTGAGGTGAGTGAATTGCCTGAGCCTGCAGGTTCGAGACCCACCTGGGCAACTTGGCAAGACCTCATCTCTACAGTAAATCAAAAAATCAGCCGAGCGTGGTAACGCATGCTTGTAATTCCGGCTACTTGGAAGGCTGAGGTGGAAGGATCGCTGGAGCCCAGCAGGTCGAGGCTGTGGTGGCCGGAGTGGCCAGTGCACTCCAGTCTGGGCAACAGAGTGAGACTCCAACTCAAAAAAAAAAAAAAAGACTTGATGGAATTAACGGAAGATCAGACATCGCACAAGAAAAGATTAGAGAAATTAAAGACAGCAATAGTCTATTCAAAAATGAAACAGAGACAAGAGAATAATCTTAAAAGAAAAGAATATTAATAAGCTATAAGACTTCAAGCAAATTAATATACAGGTAATTGAATCAACAAAGAAGATAAGAGAGAAAAGATATTTGGAGGAATAATGGCCAAGTTTTTCATGGGAAACTACAAACCCATGAATCCAAGTTGCTCAATGAATCCCAACACAAGAAACATAAAGAAAATGACATCAATGCACATAATAATAAAACTTCTCAGTACCAGTGATAAAGAGATCATCTTAAAGACCGCCAGAGGAACAAAAATAAACATGAGCACACATGTGTCATAAGAACAATGCAAGAGAGAAAACAGTGGAACAACATCTTTTAAGCACTGAAAGGAAAAAACTGTCAACCTAGAATCCTATACTCAGGGAATATATCTTTCAAATTCAGAAGTAAAGACTTAAAAGCTGAAAAAAGCAGACCAACATTATACAAAATGTTAAAGGAAATCCTTCAGGTAGAAGGAAAATGATGCCAAGTGGAAATATGAATTTACACAAAGAAATGAAGAACACAGTGAATGGTAATGTTATAACTAAATATACAACACTTTTCCTTATTATTTAAAAGACCATTGTCTGTGTAAACAAAAATAATAAC
>NW_007250027.1:6624-8021 GCF_000164805.1 Carlito syrichta
CAGGTCGAGGCTGCAGTGGCTGGAGTGGCCACTGCACTCCAGTCTGGGTGACAGAGTGAGACTCCAACTCAAAAAAAAAAAAAATAGACTTGATGGAATTAACAGAAGATCAGACATTGCAGAAGAAAAGATTAGAGAAATTAAAGACAGCAATAGTCTATTCAAAAATGAAACAGAGAGACAAGAGAATAATCTTTAAAAGAAAAGAATATTAATGAGCTATAAGACTTCAAGCAAATTAATATACAGATAATTGAATCAATAAAGAAGATAAGAGAGAAAAGATATTTGGAGAAATAATGGCCAAACTTTTCATGGGAAACTACAAACCCATGAATCCAAGTTGCTCAATGAATCCCAACACAAGAAACATAAAGAAAATGACATCAATGCACATAATAATAAAACTTCTCAGTACCAGTGATAAAGAGATCATCTTAAAGACCGCCAGAGGAACAAAAATAAACATGAGCACACATGTCTCATGAGAACAATGCAAGAGAGAAAACAGTGGAACCACATCTTTTAAGCACTGAAAGGAAAAAACTGTCAACCTAGAATCCTATACCCAGGGAATATATCTTTCAAATTCAGAAGTAAAGACTTAAAAAGCTGAAAAAAGCAGACCAGCATTATATAAAATGTTAAAGGAAATCCTTCAGGTAGAAGGAAAATGATGCCAAGTGGATGTGGGGGCCCGCCCCGCGAGGGTCGTGGGAAGTGTTGAAGGAGAGACGGATAGGCGATGAACAAAGATCATATACCGGACACCTGCTTCTTGAACAGATGACAATTTAATGCTAGTTAATACAGAGCTTTTATGCCATTTTTGAAGGGGCAAGACAAAGAAAACTCTTTCACATTCATATCTTTTAAAAGTTACCAGCTAGTCATCTTAGTAGCAAACAAACCAAGATTCCCATAGGCTTTAGTAGCAAATAAGCCAGGAATCTCACAGGCATTAGACAAGTCCTATTCATAAAGCCAACAATGACACTCTCAGTCCAATGTCCCAAATTACAAATGTTTCAAGAAAGTTTCTTTAAGTGTATATTTCTTTATGTGTCAGGAATATTCTCATCTTAGGCTCTTATGTTCTTCAGAGTCCTGTGATTGCCTCCCTTGTCCAGATGTCCTCGTTACTTTTCTCTTATCTTGCAGCGCTTGTTTCTAAAGAGAACTCAAAAGAAGCTTTTAGTAATGTTTCCCAGGCCCCTCAAGGTTGCTTTCTGTTTTAGCTGATCTGTCATAAAAGTGTCTGATTATTATATTATAAGTTCAGTGAAAACCTACTCTATAAATGTTAACTTAGAGTTTTATCTATAGTATTAAAGTAAAAACCTTAATATTAATCTTATCCTAAGTTAAGTGAAAGCAGTGTTATAAATCACTTACAT
>NW_007250028.1:0-7906 GCF_000164805.1 Carlito syrichta
AGTCAGCTAGTTAAGCCAGCTAGGTAGCTGGCTGACTAGTTATGCTGCTGGCAAGATAAGCTGACTGGTTAACAGGCTGGTAAGGTAGGTGGACTAGCTCGATAATCAACAATTTAAGTCAGTTGGCTAACCAGTTGGCTAGCTAGTTAAGTCACCTCATTACATCAGCTGACTAGCCAGCTCGCTAGCTAGTTAAAAAGCTAGTTAAGTCAGATGGCTAGACAGCTGGCTATCTAGTTAGTTCAGCTAGTTAATTCAGCTGCCTAGCTAGGTAGCTAGCTAGATAAATAAGTTAGTCCAGTCAGCTAGTGACAGTTAAGTCAGCTAGATAAGTCAGCTAGCTAGGTAGTTGGGTATGTAGCTAGTTATTTCAGCTAGTAAAGTCAGCTGGCTAGCTAGGTAGCTAGTTAGTTAAATCAGCTGGCTAGCTAGTTAAGTCCACTAGATAAGTAAGTTGGCTAGCAAGCTGGCTAGCTAGTTAGGTCACCTATTTAAGCCAGCTCGTTGACCAGCTGGATACCTGCTTAGCTAAATAGTTAAGTCAGCTGACAAGTATGTGGGATATGTATGTAGTTAACTAGTTAAGTCATCTAGCTAGCCACCTGTTTAGCTAGTGATGTAAGCTAACTATATCAGCTGGCTATCAAGTTCAGTTACCTAGTTGAGTCAGCTGGCTAGCCAGCTGGCTAGCTCATTCATTCTGCTAGTTAATTCAAGTGGCTATCCATGTGGCTAGCTAGGTAGCTAGTTAGTTAAGCCAGCTGGCTAGCCGGATGTCTATCTATTTAAGTCAGCTTGTTAAGTCAGCTAGAGAGCCAGCTGGCTAGCTAGGTGACTGGCAATATAAGCTGGCTGGTTAGCAGGCTGGTCAGCTAGGTGGTCAGTTAGTTAAGCTGGCTGGCTAGCCAACCGACCAGCAGGGTGGCTGACTAGTTAAACTGGCTGTCAATCTGACTGTCCGGCCATCTGGCTGACTATTTAAGCCCTCTAGCTATCCAGTTGGTCAGCCCGCTAGCTAGCTAGTTAAGACATCTGGCTAGTCGTCTAGCCAACCAGGTAGCTAGTTATTTAAGTCAGCTGGCTAGCCTGCAAGCCAGCCAACTAGCTAGTCAACTAGTTAAGTCAGCTATCTAACTAGTTAGCTTGTTAAGTCAACTAGCAAGTCAGCTAACTATTTAACTACCTAGTTAAGTCAGTTAGCTAGTCATGTTACTAGTCAGCTAGCTAGTAAATTCAGCTAGCAAGTCAACTAGCTATTCAGCTAGGTAGTTAAGTAAACTAGCCAGCTAACTACTCAGTTAACAAGCTAATTAAATCAGCTAGTTAGACAGCTAGATGCTTGTTTGCTAGCTAGTTATGTCAGCTAGATAGCCAGCTAGCTAGTCATCTAGGTAGTTAAGTTAGATAGCAAATCAGCTAGTTGTTTATCTAACTAGTCAGCTAGCAACTCAGCTGTTCAGCTACCCAGTGGAATCACTCACTTTCCATCAGGTCAGCTAACTAGTGTGTACACTCGCAGGCCAACTGGTCCACAAACTCGTCGGCTCACTTGCCAGCCAATGGTCAACTAACTTGTCAGCTCGCTTGCAGGCCAACAGGTCAGCTCAATTGTCGGCTTCCTCACCAGCCTACTAATTAAGTCAACTCACCATTTGACTCGCTTGCCAGTCGACTAGTTAAGGCAGCTCTCCCATTGGCTCAGTGGCAGGCAGACTTGTTAACTCGGCTTACCAGTAGGCTAAATCATCGGTCAACTAGTTAATTCTTCTGAGCCGTTGGCTCACTCTCCAGCTGACTAAATTCAGCTGAAAAGTCAGCTCACTCGCTGGCCGATTACTTAAGTCAGCTGACAGGTCGGCACACTCACAGGCCGACTAGTTAAATCAGCTGACAAGTTGGCTTACTCGCCAGCCGACTAGTTAAGTCAGCTGAAACTTTGGCTCACTGACTGGCCAACTTGTTAAGTCAGTTCACCTCTCGGCTCACAAGCAGGCCGAATAGTTAAGTCAACTAACTGGTCAGTCTACTAGCCAACCAACTAGTTGAGTTAGCTAACCAATCGGCCGACTAGTCTGCCAACTTTTCAGCTGTTAAGTTAGCTCAGATAATTAGTAAGCTTACTAGTTATGCCATCTAAATAGTTGGTCAGCTAGTTGGCCGAATTGTTGGTTCAGCTATCCAGCATGCCAACGAGTTAACCGAGCTACCTAGTGAGCCAACCCATCAGCCAACAATTTGACCCAGCTAACTAGTCAGCCGTCTAATCGGCCAACTTGTTAAGCCAGTTAACAAGTCGGCCATGTAGTCAGCCAATGTGTTAAACCAGCTAGCTAGTCTGTCGACTTGTCAGTCAACAGGTTAAGTTACCTAGCTAACTCGTTAACCAACTAGTTAAGTCAACTAATTTACTTGTTTATCAACTGTTTAAAACACTTAGCTAACTCATTAACCAACTCGTTAAATCAGTTAGCTATCTCATTAGCTAACTAGTTAAGTCAGCTAACTATGTCTGCTAGATAAACAGCTAGCAACCTAAGTCAACCAGTTAAGTCAGCTAGCTCACTACTTAGCTAAATATTTAAGTCAGCTACTTAAGTCTGCTATCTGACTAGTTAGCTAATAAGTTAATTAGCTAGTTATTCAGCAGTTTAAATAGCTAGCTAACTTTTTAATTCAGGTAGTTAAGTAAGCTAGCTAACTGGTTAAGTCAGCCAGTTAATACATCTACCTAAGTAGTTAAGTCAGCTAGCTAAGTAAGCTAGTTAAGTCAGCTTTCTTACTTAGTCAACTGGTTAAGACAGCTAGCTTGCTAGTTAGCTAACTGTTTAAGTCAGCAGGTTGAGTCAGGTAGTTAGCTAGTTAACTGAAGGGTTAAGTCAGCTGGTTGAGTCATCTAGGTAGCTAGTTAACAAACGGGTTGAGTCAGCTGGTTGAGTAGGCCAGCTAGCTCATTAGCTAATGAGTAAAGTCAGCTGGATGAGTCAGATAGCTAGCTAGTCAGCTAACGAGTTAAGGAAGCTGGTTTAGTCAGGTAGCTAACTTGTTAGTTATTGAGTTAAGTAAGATAATTAAGAAACCTAACTAGCACGTTAGATAACATGTAAGCTAACTAGCTTGCTAGTTGGCTAAGTCAGCTAGCTAGCCAACTGGCTTGCTATTTACGTCACTTAGTTAAGTCAACACTCTGGCTAGGAGGTTAGCTAGGTAGTTAGGTTGTTAAGTCAGCTCTTAAGCTAGCGGGTTATGTAACTAAGTAGCTAGTTAAGTCAACTGGGTAGCCATCTGGCGTCTAGTTATGTCAGCTAGTTAAGTCAATTGGCTATTCAGCTGTCTAGCTAGGTGACTATTTAAGTCTGCTGGCTAGCCAGCTGGCTTATTCATTAAGTCAGCTAATTAAGGCAGCTGGCTAGCCTGCTTTCTAGCTAGGTAGCTAGGCAATTAAGTCAGCTGTCTAGCCACATGGCTAGCTAGTTAAGTCAGCTGGTTAGCCAGCTTGCTAGCTAGGTAGGTAACTAGTTATGTCAGCTGTGTAGCCTGCTGACTAGATAGTTAAGTCACCTAGTGAAATCAGCTGACTAGCCCGCTGGATAGCTAGGTAGCTTGATATTTATTCAGCTGTCTAGAAAACTGGCTATTTAGATATGTCACCTAGTTAATTCAGCTGGATAGCCAGATGGCTAGCTATGTAGAAAGCTAGTAAATTCAACTGGCTAGAAAGCAGGACACCTAGTAAAGACAGCTATTTATGACAGTTAGTGACCTAGTTGAGTCAGTTCCCTAGCCAGCTGACTAGCTAAATAAGTCAACTAGTTAAGTCAGCTGTCTATGCAGGTGACTGGAGAGATAGAGAGATCGTTATGTCAGCTGGCTAGCCAGCTGAATTACTAGTTAACTCAGCTAGTTTAGTCACATGGCTGGCCTGCTACCTAGCTCGTTAATCAACTAGTTAAGTTAACTGGCTAAACAGTTGGCTAGCTAGTAAAGTCAACACATTAAGTCAGTTGTCTAGCCAGCTCGCTAGCTAGTTAAAAAGCTAGTTAAGGCATTTGGCTAGACAGCTGGCTAGCTAGTTATTTCAGCTAGTTAAGTCAACTGGCTACCTAGGTAGCTAGTTGTTTAAGTAAGCTAGTATGTCAGCTAGCTGGCTAGTTAAGTCAGCTAGATAAGTCAGCTAGCTAGCTAGATAGCTAGCTAGGTATCTAGCTAGGTATTTCAGCAAAAATATCAGCTGCTTAACTAGTCAAGTCAGCTAGTTAAGTCAACTAGCTAATCAGCTGCCTGCCGTGTAGCTAACTCATTAAGTCAGCTGGCTAGTCATCTAGCCCACCAGGTAGTTAGGTAATTAAGTCAGCTGGCTAGCCAAGTATTCAGCCAACTACTCCTCAGCTAGTTTAGTCAGCTACCTACCCAGCTACCGTTAAGTTATTTAGGTAGTTAAGTCAGCTAGACAGCTAACTAGTTAGTTATCTAGCAAGTTATGTCAGCTGGTAGACAGCTAGATAGCTTTTTTGCAAGCTGGTTATTTCAGCTGGATAGCCAGGTCCCTAGTCGGCTAGCTAGTTAAGTCAGCTAGCAAATCAGCTAGTTACTTATCTATCTAGTCGGCTAGCAACTCAGCTAGCGGCCAGCTAATTAGTGGGCTCGCTCGCTTTCCATCAGGCCAGCTAACTATTCAGCTCACTCGCCTGCCAACTTCCTCACAAATTTGTCAGCTCACTCTCCAGTCAACAGGTCAACTACCATGTCGGCTCACTCGCAAGCCAATAGGACAGCTAACTAGTCGCCTTGCTCACCAGCCGTCTAGTAAAGTCAGCTCACCTGTTGGCTCGCTCACTGGGCCACTTGTACAGGCAGCTCACCTGTCGGTTCACTTGTCGGCCAATTATTTAAGTCGGCTCACTGGCCAGCTCACTCACCAGCCGAATTGTTAATTCTTCCTACCAGTCGACTCACTAGCCAGCCGAATAAGTTCTGGTGACCAGTCAGCTCACTCACCGGCCAACTAGTTAAGTCAGCTCACCAGTCAGCTCACTCACAGGCCGACTAGTTAAGTCAGCTGACAAATCGGCTAGATCACCATCTGACTAGTTAAGTCAGATGACCAGTCAGCTAACTGGCCAGCTGACTAGTTAAGTCCACTCACCCATCGATCCACTCACTGGCTGACTAGTTAAGTCAGCTAACCGGTCGGCCAACTAGTCAGTCAAGTAGTTAAGTCAGCTATCCAATCGACCGACTAGTAGGCCAACTTGTCAGTTGACAAGTCAACTAAATAGTCAGCCGACAAGTTAGGCCAGTGAAATAGTCAGCGAAATAGTCAACTGACAACTTAGGTCAGCAAACCAACAGACAACTAGTTAACTGAGCTAACTAGTAGGCCAACACCTCAGTTAACCCCTTGACCCAACTAACTAGTTGACCGACTAGTGGTCCAACTTGTTAAGCCAGGTAACAAGTCAGCAGAGTAGTCAGCCAACGTGTTAAATGAGCTATGTAGTCACCTGACTTGTCAGCTAAAAAGTTAAGTCACCTAGCTAACTCGTTAACCAACTAGTCAAGCCAGCTAGTAAACTCATTTCCCAACAAGTTAAAAAAGTTAACTGACTCGTTAACAAACTCGGTAAGTCAGCTAGCTATCTCGTTATCAAAGTAGTTAAGTCAACTGGTTAAGTCAGCTAGCTAAATAGCTAACTAGCTAAGTCAGTTAGCTCACTAGTTAGCTATTTAATTCAGCTACTTAAGTCTGCTACCTAACTAGTTATCTAATTATTGAATCAGCTAGTTATCAGCTAGTTAAATTGTTAGCTAACTATTTAATTCAGGTAGTTAAGTCAGCTAGCTAACTAGTTAAGTCAGTCAGTTGTCAGGTAGCTAAATAGATAAGTCAGCTAACTAAGTCAGCTAGTTAAGTCAGCTTTCTAAATTAGTCAGTTGGTTAATACAGCTAGCTAGCTAGTGACCTAATGGGTTAAGTCAGCAGGTTGAGTGAGGTAGTCAGATAGTTAACTAATGGGATAAGTCAGCTGGTTGAGTCAGCTAGCTAGCTACTTAACAAATGGGTTGAGTCAGCAGGTTGTGTAGGCTAGCTATCTAGTTAGCTAATGATTTAAGTCAGCTGGTTGTGTCATCTAGCTAGCTTGTTAGCTAACAAATTAAGTCAGATGATTAAGTCACCTAGCTGGAACGTTAGATACTGAGTAAGGTAACTAGTCAGCTAGCTGGTTAAGTCAGCTAGCTTGCTAGACAGCAAACTATTTAAGTCAGCTTGTTAGTTATCTAGCTAGCTAGTTAGCTAAAAATTTAAGGCAGGTGGCTAGCTAGGTAGCGAGCTTGTTAAGTCAGTTAGTTAGCTAGCTGGTTAGCTGGTTAATTCAGCTAGTTAAGAGAACTGACACAACTGTCAAGGTAGGTAACTAGATAGTTGAGTCAGCTAGATAGCTACCTGGCTAGCTAGTGATGTCTGTGAGTTAAATCAGCTGGCTAGCCAACTGGCTAGCTGGTTAAGTCAGCTAGTTTAGTCAGCTGTCTAGCCAACTGGCTACGTAGTTAGCTAGCTGGATAAATAAACTTGCTAGCCAACAGACTAGCTTTTCAATGAACCTAGTTAATTCTGCTGGCTAGGTAGGTAGATAGCTAGTTATGTGAGCTGGCTAGCCAGCTTGCTAGATTAAGTCACCTAAGTGAGTAAGCTTGCTAGCCATATGGCTAGGTAGGTAGCCAGCTACTTTAGTCAGCTGACTAGACAGTTGACTTTCTGGGTAAGTCAGCTAGTTAAGTCAGCTGCTAACCAGCTAGCTAGCTAGTTAAGTTAACACATTAAGTAAGTTGGCAATCCAGCTGGTTATGTAGTTAAAAAGCTAGTTGTCAGATGGCTAGCAATCTGGCTTGCTAGATATTTCAACTAGTTAAGCCTGCTGGATATCTAGGTAGATAGCTGGTTAAGTCAGCTAGTTAAGTCAGCTTGCTAACTAGTTAATTCAGCGAGTTAAGACAGCTGGCTAGCCAGCTGGCTAGCTGGGCAGCTAGATAGTTAAGTCAGATATCTAGACAATGAGCCAGCCAGCTAAGTATCTTAGTTAAGACAGCTCAGTATCCAGCTGGTTAGCTAGGTAGTTAGTTAGGCAAGTCAGTTGGCAAGCCAGCAGGCTACATATGTAGCTAGCTAGTTAAGTCAGCTGGCTATCCAGCTGGCTAGCTAGTTAAGTCACCTAGTTAAGTCAGCTGGCAAGACAGCTGGCTAGCTAGGTAGCTAGCTAGTTAAGTCAGCTGTCTAGCCTGCTGCCTAGCTATTTAAGTCACCTAGTTAGGACAGCTGCCTAGTGAGCTGTCTGACTCAGGAGCTTGCTAATTAAGTGAGCTGTCAAGACAGCTGGCTAGCTACTTAAATCCAGTAGTTAATTCAGCTGGCTAGCCACCTGGCTAGCTATATAGCAAGATAGTTAATTCAGCTGACTATCAAGCAGGCCAGCTATTTAAGTTAGCTAGTTAAGTCAGCTGGATAGCCAGCTGGCTATCTGGGTAGTGAGATAGGTAAGTCATTTGGCTTGCCAGCTGGCTACCTAATTAAGTCATCTATTTAAGTCAGCTGGCTGGCCAGCTAGTTAGCTAGGTAGAGAGCTAGTTAAGACAGCTGGCTAGCCTGCTGGCTAACTAGTTAAGTCAGTAAGTTGAGTCAGCTGGCTAGCCAGCTGGTTACCAGGTTAAACCAATTAGCTAAATCAGCTGGCTAGCTAGGTAGCAAGCTACTTAAGTCAGCTGGCTAGCTAGTTAAGTCAGCTATTTAATTCAGCTGGCTTCCCAGCTGGCTAGCTAGGTAGCTATCTAGTTAAATCAGCTGGTTAGCCACCTGGAAAGCTGGTTAAATCAGCTAGTTAATTCAGCAGGCCAGCCAGCTGGCTAGCTAGTT
>NW_007250029.1:0-736 GCF_000164805.1 Carlito syrichta
TCTGCAGTGGCACCCTCCAGGCCACTGCAGCCTCGAACTTCTGGACTCTGGTGATCCTTCTGCCTCAGCCTTCCAAGTAGCCAGAACTACAGGTGTGCACTGCCACACCCAGCTAATTTTTTATTTATTGTAGAGATGAGGTCTCGCCAAGTTGCCCGGGTGGGTCTTGAACCTGTGGGCTCGGGCAATCCACTCCTCTCAGCCTCCCAAAGTGCTGTGATTACAGGCTGAGCCACTGAGTCCAGCCAATAGTCCCTGTTTTAATACAATAAAAAAAATGAAACTTTGCTTTATATCCTTTTTTTACTTAGGCAGCTGATGAGTCTGAAAATCTGATACCAGTCAACACTGGGACATTGACATGACTCTTGGTCACAGCAAGAAGTATGGTATCAAGATAATGCCAAGCCTATGAGGCTTTTGAGTAAAAACCCATTTAGAGTTAACCTGTTATCACTCAGAGTTCACATGGTTGTCTTTCCAGGTATAAGTATGTGCTTAGAAATTGTTTAGTTGAATGGGAATGTGTTTACATTTTAAATACTGATATCTTTGCAATGCAAAAGACTGAACTATAAACTCAAACAGATTGTACACTTAAAGTGTTTCCTTTTTAAAAAATTTTTATTATAAAGATATGGGGTACAATTCAGGATTAGGTATACAAACATTGATCATGCAGGTACCCTTGTTAATGAGGTATGACCCTCCTCCCCTAGCAGTTTCCCTCAGCTGC
>NW_007250029.1:1855-6696 GCF_000164805.1 Carlito syrichta
ATAGTTTGAGGTTTTATGTTTAGGTCTTTGCTCCGTTTAGAGTTAATTTTTGTGTATGATGATAGGTAGGGGTCCTGTTTCAATCTTCTGCATGTGGTCAGCCAGTTTTCCTAGCACCATTTACTGAATAGGTTTTCCTCTCTCCAGAGACTTTGTCATAGATGAGTTGGTTGAGGAATTGAGACTTTGCTTCCGGAATCTCTATGCTGTTCCATTGGTCTATGTGCCTGTGTTTATACCAATACCATGTTGTTTTGATTACTGTAGCTTTGTAGTGAAGTTTGAAGTCAGGAAGTATGATACCTCCTGCTTTGTTTCCCTTGTTAAGGATTGTTTTGGCTATTCGTGGTCATTTATATTTCCATATGAATTTCTGTATTGTCATTTCCAGGTCTGAGAAGAATGATGTTGGTAATTTAATGGGTATTGCATTGAATCTGTACATTGCCTTCTGAATCCTGCTTCAGAATTGAACAAAAGCAGAGGATCCACATAAGGAAGAATAGGAGATGAGCAAACAGAGGTAAAAGCTACCCCCCATCCCTGAACAACACAATTAAAGAAGAGTGAAAATACACAGCGAAACCGTCAATGCCTAGTGCTAAGCGAAAGAAATCAGTTTGAAAAGGCTATATAATGTATGATTCCAACTATACAACATTCAGGAAAAGGCCAAACTGTGGTGACAGTAAAAAGATCACTTGTTGCTAGGGGTTTGAGGCAAAGGAGGCTTGAATAGACAAATCACAGAGGAGTTTTAGGACAGGAAACTATTCTGTATAACATTGTAACAATGGATACACATCAGTGCACATGTGTTAAAATCCATAGAATATGCAAGAGAATTGAATTCTAATGTAAACTATGGACTTTGGGTGGTGATGTATGTTCATCAGTTATAAAAAAATGTACCATTCAGGTAGGGGTATTCACAATGGGGGAGACTGTGCATGCATGGAGGCAGAGAGTATATAGGAAATCTTGGTTATCTTCCACTAGATTATGCTGTGAACCTAAAATTACTCTAAAAAGTAGACTCTACTTTAAAGGGGGAAATGAAACAACTTGTCAAGAGTAGTTTACACAATGCTTGTACACCTTGCAAGGAGCAAGAATCTTTTGTATGTACCTTGCAAGGAGCAAGAATCTTTTGTATGCTTTGGCAATTTTAAAAATTTCATTCTAACATTTTACCCTTCAACTTCCAACATTTTATCCTTTGTGCTTTCAATGTCATGAAATTTATCAGAAAGTTCCTTAATGTGAAGATTTTTGCTGATGTCAATTACTGTGGGATAGCTTTATCCCCTTGTCACAACCACTTTCCTTGTTTATGTTGATTTTTTCATTACTAGGTTCCTTCATTTGCATATTTAGTCTTTCTAATGTCTACATTACCATGATCAGCTATTTCTTCTACAATCCACTTAAATTCTATTAGAATTTCACTTCCAGTGTAATCACTGTTTGTATTTTTGGTTCATTTTTGTCTTAGTTGCCTCTTTTTCTCTCTTTCAATGATCCAGTTTTATAAAATGTCAGTAGATTTATCACTGGGAAACAAGGAGGCAAAGACAATGACACATTCTGTCTTTGTGTGAATCGAATATCACACACAGTGACAAATCACCAATAGTGAAATAAGTGACTTGATTGGTCACTGTGGTGCATGTCTGTTATTTACATGGTGATTTGTGGACTGTACAGCTAGCAATTTCTCAAATTTGCACTTTATGCAATTTCTCACAGTTAATAGATGAGGTAATTAAAATTTTAATTGTGTTCTTAGGGGGGCTGTATTATTTAACCATGATAACTGAAATTGAAGTACATGTGAACTTTATATAGCAAGGACTGCCTATGTAGCATAAATTTGGTAATATTCCATGTAATAAGAAATACTTAGAATAATGTAAAATAGGATAAGAAGTCATTTTCTTAGTATGAGGAAGTCTTTTCCTAAGTAGAGCATGAAACTGAGATATCATAAAGGAAAAGAGAGTGGATTTGACATCCTAAAAATTAAAGAATTCTACATGACAAAAGGCAACCTAAACAGTTAAAAGTTAAAAGATAAATGAAAAACTAGAAAATGTATAAACATATAACCAAAGGTTTACCTAATGATAATTTCCTGCCTTCATATCAGTGTTAGGAAGGGAAAATGTCAGAGTCAAACTTTATGAATCAATAGATGAGACATTAAACCAAATTTCTCATATAGTGTAGACTTCATTTTATGGAATGCAAAGTACCCTCCAACAGAAAAAGTGGAGAATTGGCAGTCTAACTCAGAGTCTTTGGAATGCACTTAGAGAAACCTTGAGCAACTATGTGATAGATGAACCTCTTTTCAGTTCTATAAGTAAAGAAGAACAATTAACAGAATGTCAGTATCTCCAGGGCAGAATTCCAATATTGTCTCTGCACCACTGAGCTTTGTAAAACATCAGAACACACAGTCTCTAGCAAATCACTTTTAAATAATCAAGTGGGAAAGAAGTGAAAAAACTGAAGAACTTGCCAGTTGCATTTGTATCCCTGGTTCCTGAACACAGTAATGATGGGAAATATCTGATGCTGTGTATGTGAGCCTCAAAGAGCATAGAGAATCAAATGAAGCAGAGTGGGAAAGTGTGGACCTGATAACCCACCTATGTTGAATGATTTATAGTCTCAACTGAGAAATGTTGATTAAGAAATGAGAGAATACAAGCAGGAACAGCTTCTGAAATTGTGGCTAAATATCTCAAATATTCCCAAGTAATCCCGCAGACAACTGTGTCAGAGAGGAGTTGACAAATGGAGTATAATAAGTGCAGAGGTCATGCCCTTGTCAACCAGCATATGGAGAATGAATTTAGACCTGAGAATCCGGCACCCAGTACCAACTCTGTCTCTGCCCTCCAGGATGGCTTTAGGCAAGTATCTGGTACTTTCCATCTATAGTTTTTTGTGTGTATTTAAATATATGAAGTGGTGATAATACTACTTGGTGGCATATTCTATTAGAAAACCCTTCATTACCAAGCATAAACCAAACAGTAAGTGCTATCTCTTAGCAAGCCTGCATAACAATTTTCTGAATTCTTCCTCTGGCAAGGTAGATAAATGCACCAGACAAAGTGAAAGAGGAGACATTACATAGTTTTTTATCCAATGAAGTCTTGATACTTAAGTGTAAATCTTAACCAAGAGTGCACAGTTGTTAAGAACATAGGCTAACAGTGGTTCAGTGACCTAAAGGCAGACTTCCTGAATTTAAATCTCTACTCTGAAACACTATAAAATCTGGGACAAATTGCTTCTACAAGCTGCATTTCCTACACCTGAGAAAAATAATAGTTTCTACCCATGGTAGACTGAATGATTCCTCTGCCCAATACATTCACGACATAATCCCCAGAAGTTGTGAATGATGTCAAAAGGGATCTCACAGATGGGATTAAATTACAGATTTTGAGATGGGGAAATTATCCTGGATTATCTAGATGAGCCCTACATGTATTCATGAGTGTTCTTATAAGAGGGAGATTTTACCATAGACAAAAAAGAATATGACCATAAAGCAAGGATTGGGTTGATACAGCCAAAAGCCAAGAGATGCTGGTAGCTACCAGAAGCTAGAAAAGGCAAGGAAATGGAGGCTGGGCTAGAGTCTCCAGAGGGAGCACAGTTCTGCCATCTCCTGATTTCAGCCCAGTGAAACTAGTGTCAGACTTCTGACCCCCAGAACTGTAAGAAAATAAATATGCTTTGTTTTTTCATAACCACATTTGTGGTAATTTATTATAGCAGCCATAGGAAACTAATGTATACCTGCTAGGAACTGTTACTCCAAATAAAGTATCTGACTGGAAATACAATGGTGTGTTGAACATAGCAGTAGGTACACCAATTTTGAAAACTGAGACTTGGGTTTTAAGAGATCATTGAAATCAGTACAATGCCTGTCACTATTCTTCATGTTGATTCTGGGAAAAATTGCCTAGACACATGGCAGAAAAAGTTCTATCCTTCCCCAGAAACCTTCTCTTCTCCTATTATATAAAGGGAAAGTTACTTTTCATTATTTAAGTCACATTATTCTCTTCCTTTCTATCTTGTTTTTCATTACTTTTTATCCAACCTATCTTTTTGAATTTTAAGGAGAACCAAGTTATTTCTCAGTGAATTCAGGTGCTCCCCCAAGTTAATATTCCAACCACGTCGTCTTCCCTTGTATGTCTCATCACTAAAAACTTCTGAACTTAATTTATCCCAGGTTTCAGCATTACTCACTTTCTCCTTTTTCTCATCTGCCTTTAGTTCAGTTCTTATCAGTTTAGTCCTTTTCTTATACATAACTTATAACGAAGTGACACAGCCAAGTAGCAAGGGTTCAGATAGTCTGGCCTTAAATCCTGGAATTTTGCCATTGTGTGACACTGAACAAGATATTTAACTTCTCTGGGCCTCAATTCCAAGCAAAATGTGAGATTAGAAATTATACTTACCAATAGGGTTGTAATTATGAGGATTAAATGAATGAGTATTTGCTAATCACTTAGAATAGTGCTTGTCATAGAGAAAGCACTACAGATGTGTTTGTTAGTAGTATATATTCCAAGATCATCACGTACTCACCTTTCTGTCATAAGTTTTGATGTCCTTCAAGGTTAGGGTAAAATATTTTAGCATTTTCAAGGCTCACATTTTTCTTATATATGCAAGATACATATTTGGTGAAATCAAGAAAACTTCAAGGAAACTGGAAAAATATTTTTTAGTGATTTCCCATGTGGCTAATAAATATTTCTATTACTAATGTCAGTGCTTCCAAATTTCTGTACAACCTAGGC
>NW_007250030.1:0-1763 GCF_000164805.1 Carlito syrichta
AAGCAGAAAAGAAAAGAAACATGTTTAGAAAGGAATGTTCAGTATATCCTACCTAGGTTGAAGTAGATTGTGTACTTTTTAAAAGAATGTCATGACCTTATAGGGAAGGAGGCACACAATAAAAATACTAGTCATGTATAATACTTTAAGAAAATCTTCATGGGTTTCAGAATATGGCTGATACCTACTATATCTGCAATTTGGGAAGCATTGAGAAAACAGCTGGGTAACAAGGTAGCACTCAATAAACTTTAGCTAGTATCAGTATTAGAATGAAAAACAGAGTTAGAATGAAAGTAGTGTCAGATTGGTACTAGCATTGCTAATAGACTGACTCTAAGCATGACAGTGAAATCTCGTGTTTAAATGTTGGAAGAAAATCAAGGAAAGGAGAGATTGGAAATGATGGTAGAGATGGATGGGACCACAGCAGATGACAACTATTTATGCAGAGAGCATTTTAATAGGTATAACAAATCAGGATATATCTGCCATTAAAGTTTAAGTAGATATTTTACAAACATCACTCATCTTTATCATCAAGAAGTTATTCCTATTATTTGGAAATACAAAAACTCAAGGATAAACCTTCTTGGTGTCTCTTGGGTGTCTTTCATGCCCTACTCTGTTGAATACCTACCTGTTGACATTGAGAATTGGCAACTTAATAGCTATTTTTAAAGACTGGCAAAGCCATTTCTAGTCTTCCTAGTTTCTGAAGGATTTGAGGATATGGGTAGCTCTTTCAAAAACTTTGTTTCCATAAATCATACTAACTCATTAGTTTTCTACTACGTAGGGCATTGCTCTTTGTGTAATTATAAATGCAAGTTTCCCAGTAAATAACTATGCTAATGTCCTAGCTATGACTCATTCTTCTCATCTATATAACGGGGGCAGGGAGGCTTGTACTAATTGGATGTTCTCAGGTTCCTAGTGCTGCTGTTCTTGTGTATCTGAGACTGGGCATGAGGCAATTAGACAGATGTACCTTCTAGTTACTCTTGAGTTATTTCTGCCAAGAGGATGATGTGGTTATATTATGTAGGAAATAATCATGGTTCAGCCACAATGGAGTTTTGGTTTTCAACTTGAATTTGAAGTAAATAGTGACTTTTTTTTTTGCAAAAGTCACTATTTTTTGCAAAACGAATTTGGAATGTTCCTGGCATTGCCACCATCACAGAACACTGGTAGCATTGCAAAGAGCAAGGAGGAAAAAAAAAAATAAAACAGTGGTTTACACTAGAGAAGAGAGCTGCAGCATCAGGCAGCTGAGCTAGTACCTGAGATGGTCTTCCCAGCAAGATGCTGATTGGAATGCACACTGATTTATTTCCAAATTCTCACCAAAATGAAGAAAAAAGTATGAAAATAAGGAAAAACTCTAGTGCTAGAAACTAGGGAAAGGAGTAGTTCACATTAGAATTTTGCTGAAGTTTTCCAACTGAAGTTCTAAATGAGAAGTCAAGTTAAGGCAAGTAAACCTAATTCCAATCTCAGAAAAGAAAAACTTAATTCTTAATCAAAGGACCACAAAAGAGTCCCAAAAGCCCTCTTTGTGTACACTGATAATGACTTACATTAAAAATACAATCACTTGAGGATTAAAATGACATTTTCCAAAATATTTCATTGAGAGGAAATGACTCCAGTTACTGATAATCTAGAAAAGCAAATGAGAGCACTGCGTACAAAAACATGTATTATGTAGCAAAAACAGAACTCCAATGAAAGTTATGACTGTCTGTTTTTACAATTTA
>NW_007250030.1:1913-8803 GCF_000164805.1 Carlito syrichta
CCTCCCTCCCTCTCTCCCTCCCTCCCTCCCTTTCTTCTTTTTTCTGCCTTGTTAGTATGTTCTCATTACTGGCACTCTTTCTTGAAACGCGCTTTCCAGCCATTGCTTTGCTAAGCATCAATCAGGCCATCTGCTCACTGAGCTATGGCTGACTTTTTTTTTTAGATTTGGCCCCCTCCCCTACCTTGGGGAGGTGAATCTCCTTGCTTTTTTGCTCTCTTTCTCTTTTTTATTCTAATTTACTTTCTAAATAAACTATATTTCCCAATGTAAAAAATAAACAAAAAAAGAAATGCCCTTTCTGTAGTGAGCTGGACTTGGCAATCCCCTGGTGTCCACCAGGATCTCTGCCAGGCCTCCTCCAAGTTGTGTGTGCTTGTTGGCTTTCCTGCTGTCTCTGGCTGCTAGTGTCCCCGCAGCCTGGTCCTGGGCTCCAGTATGTTCTGCACTCTGAGTAGTTTCATCTCTTCTGATGGCTTTATGTCTCTTTGCTGTACAACTGTGCTCTCTGTTATGTTCTAAAGAGCAGTCCTGCCTCTAAATGGCCCAATGCTCATTTCTGTCATCTCCACTTTCACTCCCTTAATCCAAATTCTCATCACTTCTTGTTTAAAGGACCCCCAAGACTGTTCTCTGGTAGCTCCTCATGTCACCTCTAATGGAGTCTCCATGATCAGTCAGAGCAGCTTTTAATATATGCAATTTGCCACTCTTCAACTTCAAGCTCATCAGCATCTTCCTATTGTTTTTGATAGAAGCTAAGATTCCTCATGTGGCCCAGCAACTCATACTCGATCTGACCCCACCCACCTCCCCAGCCTGTGTTAGAACCTTCTTTTCTGTGTTCCTTTGGTGTCTTCTTTTGGCTTTTGGAATGGGTTTTGTGGCATGTGCTAACAGCTGGATGCTAAAATTTGTATAGTGTAGACTGTTCTCTTTCATTAAACGCACAGAAATAATTCATTGAAATTTACTAAAAGTTTAAATTTTTTTTTTTTTGAGTTGGAGTCTCACTCTGTCACCCAGACTGGAGTGCAGTGGCCACTCCTGGTCACCACAGCCTCGACCTGCTGGACTCCGGCAATCCTTCCACCTCAGCCTTCCAAGTAGCTGGAATTACAGGCATGCACTACCACGCCTGGCTGATTTTTTGATTTATTGTAGAGATGAGGTCTCCCTGCACAGGCAGGTCTCGAACCAGCAGGCTCAGGCAATCCACTCACCTCAGCCTCCTAAAGGCGCAGGATTACAGGCTGAGCCACCGATCCCGGCTAGTTTAAAGTATTTACTAGACTTTTTTCTTATTGTATACAATATCCTTGCTTTTAGTTCCCAAAGTTAATCACTAGAGTTCATGCTTTTAATTATATTTCTTCTTTTGCAAATAGTTTATTTTAGCTACAAATTACATTATATTGCTTGGAATTATGTACCTAAGACAGCATGTAAATGTATGCTTTCATTTTATAACTCATAACATATATAGATGAATTAGATTGAAATAAAATAAATTTATCATTGATGACTTTTAGTACTGTATCTTACAGGAGGAGTTATGTACTTTCTCAGTTTAAGATATTCCCCTAAATGCCATAATATTAAAATACTTACTTGAATTTTGAAACATTATTTTTGTTAAAGGAAGCCTCTTCACCTCATTGATTTGACAATCAATGAGTGTTGTCTTCACTAACAAGATTATATGATAAACATGGTGAACTTTTTCTGTTAAATTTAGAGAGCTTATTTGTAGAGTCAAGGCTTTGACAAGAGGTATATTTTAAAATATTTGATAAAGAAATGTTATGAAAATATCTAGTGCAGCACTGCATTGTGTTGGCAAAAAGTAAATTGCCCTTCAGTAAAAGAATGAATGACTTCAGGATAGCTGATAGGGCATCTATACCTGTAGGTCTCAACCTAGGTGATTTTGTCCTCTAGGGAACACATGGCAATGTATGGAGATATTTTTGGTTGTCACAGTTGGGAATGTAGTGGGCATGGTGCTACCACTATCAGGAGGGTGAAGGTCAGGGATGCTGGTGAGCATTTCACAGTGCACAAGAAAGCCCCACCACACAGAATTGGCAGGCCCAATATAATAGTGCTGATGCTGAGAACCCGTTCTACACCATGAATAGCATAAGGTCATTAAAAAGTTCAATGTAAAACTGTGTCTGTTGTCTGGAAAGTGTTTTTCACAAGTTACTGCTGAATTAGAAAGCCAACATGCTGAAGGGAATGAAGAGTATGGTCCCAGTGTTCTAAATTAAAGGGCTCCTCTCTCACAATGTGTTAATTTTTGTCAGTGTACATAGGGGTTCTACAATCATAGAAAGATGCTGAGAAGAACACACATGAAGGACTTTATCTGTTTTCTCTGTGTTGGGCAAAACTGTTGCAGGTGACAGAAGGAAAATTTGAAGGAAGAGGATTTTGAAAGATGGTATTATGTATTGGCATAAAACTTTGTGAGTTAAAGTATACATACATTTAAAAATTAAAAGCTTTCATGTTCTTACTTTATACTGGCTTTTATATAATGCAATTTTAAAAGCATAAAGTGAAAATATGTGGCTCTGGCTTTTTGAGGGCTTCCCCCATGATTTGAGGGGGGATTAAGATTTGTACAGATTAGGCTTTACAAAACAGCACAGGGATTGAGTCAGGGAATTTGTCCCTGGAAGGAAAGGCAATCAAAAGAGGACTACCTTTCCCCTTCTCTACTGAGTATGGTGGAGACTTTTTACAAGGTGACAACCTGTGAACATTCACCTGAGGAGGAGGAAGGGACCACCAGGGAGGTGAGGGCATGAATCTGAGTTTTCCTAGAGAGAATTACTTTTTCAGCATATGTTTCTGCTGGACATGCTGTTGCATCCTTGAACTGCCCTGCCTTCAGGAAAGCCTACAACAAAGACCCGCTTTTCAGGGCTTTGGAACAGGACTGCTATTTCTCACCTCAGCTCCAGTTGGCTAGAGGTAAGAGCACATAGGCTCTGATGTGTGTATTACAGGAAGGGAAAAGGGCCTATCAGCAGGGACCAGCACACACCCACAGAGCACATGGTGGCTTACTGGAGAAAGAAGCAGAGAAGACTTTTCATATACATTGAATTCGTAGACATTGACATGCTGGTGAGACTTTTAAAAATAGAACTGAGAAATATGGGCCTTCTAGGGCCAGAAGCTAAAACCATTGCAGGACTTTCAGAGGGGAGAGAGAAACCAAATGCCAGACTCTCAACCAGCCTCTGTCTCCTTATGTTAGGTTGTTCTCTTTCTCTAATTTGATTTACTCAAGAGCAGTACTTTATATTTGTCAGGAAATGCAATGGCAAATATGAAAATAGCCTCATACACAAAATGACTCATCAAAGCCACTTGATCTCAGGTAACATTTCTGAAGCTGACATGAGTGAGTTCCAGTTGCTCAGGCTGTTGAACATAATCCAGCATGTGAAAGTGTCTGCTGTTTCCCTGTTGCTGGATTCAAAGGTGAGGAGGATGACAGGTGTATCAGGAAGATGATGCATGCACATCACTCACTGCACGATGCTAGTGAGATACAAAATAAAAGGCTGAGCTCGCTCACTACAGAATAATGCACAGAAATGAAGATGTCCTGTTGCTTGAGCTATTGACCCTGCAGCCTTCTCTAGACCCTGGGATGAGGAGAGATGGTGGGGGAAAAGACTTACCCTACAAAATTATTGATGAGATGCTATAATCTTCTTGTCCAAGGAGAGGCAGTGTGCCTTGCCATGCACACATTCTCCAATCCAGTGTATTTTTGTTCATTTTCTAGTTGGGAAGAAACCAAATGAACACTCAGCCATGTTTATAAAAAGTCACACTGCTCTCTGTGTTGAGTGGGGGCACTTTGTGTAATGCACACAAATGTTTCCAACATTCCAGGTAAAAGATAATTTCAAGAAATGCAAATAAAAACCACACTGAGATACCACTTAATTCCAGTAGGAATGGCCATCATTAACAAAACAAAAAACAACAGATGCTGGCAAGGATGCAAAGAAAAGGGAATGATTCTACACTGTTGGTAGGAGTGTAAACTAGTTCAACCTCTATGGAAATCAGTGTGGCGATTCCTAAAAGAACTAGATATTGACCTTCCATATGAACCAGAAATTCCCCATCTGGGGATATACATGAAGGAACTCAAATCACTCTACAAAAATGATACCTTCATACACATGATTATTGCAACCCTATTCACAGTAGCAAAAACATGGAACCAACCATGCTGCCCATCAAAACTGCACTGGATGAAAAAAAATGTGGTACACATCACGATGGAATATTACACAGTCATAAAGAAGAATAAAATTATGAACTACGCAGCAACCTGAATGGATTTGTAGTGTATCATACTCAGTGATCTATCACAGAAACAAAGATATGAGTACCACATGTTCTTATACATAAGTGGATCCTGAATATTTATCATAAAACTATAAGAAAGGGGTTGGCAGTAGCAGGACACCAATGGAGGAAAGGAGGGAAGAAAAATGATATCAGTGAGGGTACCTGATTTCAAACCAGACGAAGTGGTGACCTAAGGAGGGTCTAAACATTATGTGTACGATGACTACTTGGGTACCTAATCCTGAATTGTACTCCACATCCTTAAAATTAAAAAAAAATTTAAAGGTAATTTCCATTGTGCCCGTTTATTTTTATGTACTCTTTTGTCCATTAAAGATTTATATGAAAATAATATATCCATAGTTCCAAAAATTCATGGTTTTCTGACCATCGTTGTCCTTCATTTAGAAACATAATTGAGTTTTCTTTAAGTATCCAGGAAGGACACAAATCCTTTAGAATCCATTAATGTTCTCCAATTTATTTCTAAAGAGGGCTCATATACCAGAAATTTGTAGACCATTATTATCAGATATACAATCAAAATGGAATTGGTACATTTGATAATGGTTTGGTAGATTTTTTGCTGTTTATATATGAGCACCTTCCTAAAGGGTTTATTTAAGAAATGTTTTCCCAGTAGTTCTGGTATTTAACAATATTTACTATGATTATTAATAATACTATCCCATAATTCACTAAGATTTTGTTAGAAAGTTCTTTCAAAAAGAACATTGATCTATATAAAGAATTGGCCATCACAACTCTTTTTAGAAAAAGTGAAATAAGAAATAGGAAAAACACATTTTTTTTAGATTTTCTAATGTACAAGGAACAAAAACAGTCTTTCTTTATTTAACATGTCGATATGCTGTGCAAAATTAGTAAACAGGGGAACTGAATTAAATTTATTCATATATATCATATATAAAGAGTTTAAAAATACAAGTTATCTACAAAAGATCTCAAGGAAAACTACTTTTGTAAAGAAATTGGTAGGTTAATCTAACAACGTTTATTAAGATACATTGTGCAAAGACAAATTACAAGAAAACTGGAGTGACTATATTAATACAAGAAAAGGTAGAATTCAGAACAAGGAATATTGCCCAGGCATAAAGAGGGATATTAGAAAAAGACAAAGAGCTCAGTTCAACAAGAATGCATGACTATTTTAAATGTATATTTATCTAATAATAGAGCCTGGACATATGTGAAGAAAAAGCCCTACATAATCATAGAGAGAAATAACTTCTCCCTCAGAAACTAATAGGACAAGAACACAGATAATAAGATAGAAATTGATTGAAAATACTATCAACCAATCTAATCTAATTGTCATTTACAGATCACTCTCTCAAGAGAAGCATAATGCACCCTTTTACAAGTGTGCTTTGAATAGTCACAAAATATAGACCATATACTGCACTATAAAATAGGAACCAATTATTTTAAAATATTGAAATTATATTTTCTTTGATCACAATGGGGCTATATTACAGATTTTAAAGTAAAAAAATGCTTGAATACCTTCAAATGTTTGAAAAGTAAGCAGCACAAGTTCTAAATAATCCATGGATCAAAGAAGACATTGAAAGGGAAATAAAAAAATCTTTTGTGCTGAATGATAATGAAGGAACACAATTGGTAAAACAACAAATCCTAATTTGTGTGATTCATGTTATCTTTACTTAGTGTGAAATTTATAACTTTAAACTTGGAGGCAAAGATTAAAAAATGTAACCCTAAGGCACAAGCCATAAAAGAAAATGATGATATATTAGACTTCATAAAAATTAAAACCTTTTTTTAAAAGGTCTTGCCAGGATCTTTGTGTTAGCTCAATAAGACCCACTTTTGAACTTCTGACTTCTAGAACAGTAACAACAAATTTATGGTCACTAAGTTTGTAGCAATTTATTACAGCATTAATGGGAAACATTATATGTAATCTAACAAAATACTCATATCCAAAATGAAAAAAGTTTCCTGCATCCCAATAAGAAGACAAATACATTAACTCAAAATTTTTAATATTGGCTGGACTTTGTGGCTCAGGCAGTAATCCCAGCACTTTGGGAGGCCAAGGTGAGTGGATTGCCTGAGCCCGCAGATTTGAGACCTACCCAGCAACTTGGAGAGAACTCATCTCTGCAATAAATAACAAATTAGCTGGACTTGGTAGCACATGCCTGTAGTTCTGGCTACTTGGAAAGCTGAGGCAAAAGAATTGCAGGAGCCCAGCAGGTCAACTCTGGGATGGCTGTGAGCATGCCACTGCACTCCAGCCTGGGTGAAGAAACAAATTAAAATTGACTAAAATTAATTGTGTACTAGATACTACACAAAGAAGACATACGGAAGATGCTAAGTGTCACTAATCTTTAGTGAAACAGGTAAAGTGCCATGACACATTTACTATAATGCCTAAAATTCAAAATGCAGACAATAACAACTTTTGGATCAAACATGGAACAACTGGAACACTTATAAAGTACTGGGCA
>NW_007250031.1:0-1072 GCF_000164805.1 Carlito syrichta
CTTATCTAGCTGACTTAACTGTCAGCTAGCTGACATGACTAGCTTATTTATCTAGCTAGCTACCTAGCTAGGCAGCTAAATTAACTAGCTGAAATAACTAGATAGCCAGCTGTCTAGCCATCTGACTTAACTAGCTTTTCAACTAGCTAGCGAGTTGGCTACCCAGCTGACTTAACGAGGTGACTTAACTAGCTAGCCAACTGGTTAGCCAGCTGACTTAAATTGTTGATTATCGAGCTAGTTCACCTACCTCACCAGCCTGTTAACCAGCCAGCTTATCTTGCCAGCAGCATAACTAGTCAGCTGGCTACCTAGCTGGTTAACTAGCTGACTTAGCTAAATAGACATCCAGCTAGCCAGCCGGCTTAACTAGCTAGACACCTAGATAGCCAGTCGTCTATCCAGCTCACTTAACTTGCTGACAAATAGATAAACAGTCAGCTAGCCAGCCGAATTAATTAACTAACTAACTATCTAACCAGGTGGCTAGCCAGCTGACTTAACTAGCTGATGTAACTAGCTAGCCAGCAGGCTAGCCAGCTGACTTAACTAGCTAGCTACCTAGCTACACCGATGGCTAGCCACGTGAATTAACTAGCTGACTCCACCAGCTATCCTCGTTAGCCATCTGGCTAGCCAGCTGACTTAACTAGCTGACATCAGTAGATAGCCAGTTCACTAGCCAGCTGACTTAATTTGTTAGCTATCTATGTATCCCGCTGGCTTGCAAGTTGACTTAAATGCCTAACTATCTAGCTATCCAGCTGACTAGCTAGTTAACTAGGTGAGTTAACTAGCTAGCCAGCTGGACAGCCAGCTGACTAAACTAGTTGGCTACACAACTAGGCATCTGTCTAGCCAGCTGACTTAACTAGCTGGATAACCAGCTAGCTACCTAGATAGTGAGCTGAATTTCCTACCTGAAATAAGAAGCTAGCTACCTAACTAGCTATCTAACTAGCTAGCCGAGTTAACAAGCTGACTTAACTAGCTAGGTAGCTGACATAACAAACTGACTTAACTAGCAACTTTGCTAATTAGCTGACTTAACTAGCTTAAATAACTAGTTACC
>NW_007250031.1:2178-3062 GCF_000164805.1 Carlito syrichta
AGGTTGATATATAGCTAACCAGCTGACTAGCAAGCTGACTTAACTAGTCGACTTAACTAAGTAACCAGCTGTCTAGCCCACTGATGTAGTTAACCAGTCACCTAACTAGCCAGCTGACTTAACTAGGTGACTGTATATAGCCAGCGGGATAGAGAGTTGACTTAACTATCTAGCTACCTAACTAGCCAGCTGTCTAGCCAGCTGACTTAATAAGGTGACTTAACTAGCTAGCCAGCTAGCTAGCTGGCTGACCTAATTGCCTAGGTACCTAGCAATCCAGCTGGATAGCCATCTGACTTAACTAGCTAGCTTCCTGCATAGCCTGTTGGCTTTCCAACTGATTTAACTACTTAGCTACCTAGCTAACCAGCTGGTTATTGAGCTGACATAACTAGGTTGTTTAACTAACTAGTTAAGTGGTTATCCAGCAGACTGAACTAGCTAGCTACCCAGCTAGGCAGCTGGCTCACCAGTTGACTTAACTCATTGACCTAACTGGATAGCAAGCTGACAACTTCTGACTTAACCAGCTAGCTACCAACCATGTTAACTGGCTTAGTTATCTAGCTAGCCACCTGACTTAACTAGCAGACATAACTAGCTATCTAGCTGAAAGAACTATCTGTCTTATGTAGCTTGCTTCCTAGATAGCCAACTGACTTAACTAGTTGAAATAACTAGCTAGCAAGATGGATATCCAGCTGACATAATTAGCTTTCTAACTAGCTAACCAGCTGGATAGCCAACTGACTTAATGAGTCGACTTAACTAGCTAGGCAGCTGGATGCCAGTTGACTTGACCAGCTGAATTAACCAGCTAGTCGGCAGGCTAGCCAGCTGACTTAACTATCTGGCTATCTGTCTAGCCAGCTGTCTATCCATAT
>NW_007250031.1:4406-5584 GCF_000164805.1 Carlito syrichta
GGCTGACGAGTGCCTGACTAGTTAGCTGACTTAACACGTTGGCTGACTACTCAGCCAACTTGTTACCTGGCTTAACAAGGTGGCCCCTTAGTCGGCCTACTAGTTAGCTTGGTCAACCAGTGGACTTACAAGTTGGCCCAATAGTTGGCACGATTAACTAGTTGGCTGGCTGGTTTCCTGGCCTAATTAGTCAACCGACAATTTGGCTATTTGGCTGGCCTAACTGTTTGACCGAGTAGTTAGCAGAGCAAACTTCTCAGCTGACATGTTGGCCGACTATTTGGCCAATTGGTTAGGTGAAATAACTAGTTGGCCGGCTACTCGTCTGACTGCTTAGCTGACTTAACTAGTCGACTGGTGAGTTAGCTGACTGGTTAGCTGAATTTACTAGCTGGCCAGCAATTGAGCTGACTGGTGAGCCGACATAACTAGTCAGCAGTCAAGTGAACCGAGGTGTGAGCCTCCTTAACTAGTCAGCCAGAGAGCTAGCCGACAGGTGAGTTGACTTAACAAGTCGGCTGTCAAGAAAGCCAACTAGTTAGCTGACGTGTTGGCCTGCGAGTGAGCCAAGAAGTAATTGACCTGTTGACAGGTGAGTGAGCCAACTAATTGGCTGACTGGTTGGCAGGCGAGCAAGCTGACTAGTTAGCTGACCTGATGGAAACAGAGGAAGCTCACTAGTTATCTGATCAGCTGTTTGAGTGGCTAGCCAATTAGTTAGCTAAGTAATTAGCTGATTCACTAGCTGCCATAACTAGCTAGCTGACTAACTAGCTGGCTATCTAGCTGGCATAACTAGCTAGCAAACAAGCTATCTAGCTGTCTAGCTAGCTGACTTAACTAGCTAGCTAACTGGCTAGTTAGCTGGCCTGCTGACTTAACTATCTAGCTGACAATCAGCTGACTAGCTAGCTGACTGAACTGGCTAGCTGAATAGCAACCTGACTAGCTAGCTGACAACTAGCTACATGAATAGTTAGCTGATTTGCTAGCTGACTTAACTAACTAACTGTTTAGCTAGCTGACTGTACTAGCTGACTAGTTAGTTGGCTGACTAGCTGGCTAGCCAGCAGAAATAAGAAGCTAGCTACCATGTTGGTTAGACGGCTAGCCAACTGACTTACCTTGCTAGCTACCTGGCTGGGTAGCTGGCTAGGCAGCCAGCTATCTAGATAGTG
>NW_007250032.1:0-34558 GCF_000164805.1 Carlito syrichta
CCCATGACCTCAGAGACAAGTCTTTGATTTCTGATGAATGAGCTTTCATGTCGCTATATGTAATGTATGAAACCTGTGTGTAAATCTACATAAAAATAAAACGCTTCATATTACATGTTCCAATGAGTTTTATTTGTGATTCGCAAATATGCAATACTGTCAACAAACTTAAAAACATGGTCATGGAAATGAGACCCTATTACTATAATTTGTGAAGAATTTACCCCTTCAGGATTTAATACATGCATTACATGTGAGCTCATCAGCACCTCTGTAGAAAAGGGGGAAAAATTATGGCATCTACAAACATGGCAAAATGAAGAGTTATAGGGAAAGCACAGCACAACACTAGGGCTTTTTCCATATTAAATAGGGCCTGTGAGGACAGTCTGTGTAGTCAAGTGCATACTTCACTCCTCCACCCCTCAGTATTCTCATCCTCCTACTCCTGTCTTGTCTTTAGTTGAGAGAATCTGATGACACTTGCTCACGGTCTTGTATAAGGGTGTTGTGACATGAGGGTGCATCTTGAAGTTGGAGAGTCTTGTGGTCTCTGTTCAGATGCATTACTGTTGGACAGTTGATCTCAAATACATTATTTCTTTTGTGTCATTTAAAGTCTGATACTATTTTGTTAATAATATGGACACTTAGCCTGAAGTGTTGGCTCAAGCCTATAATCCCAGCATTTTGGGAGACTCAGTGAGAGGATTGCCTGAGTTCAGGGTTTTGAGACTAGCCTGGGAAAACTGCAGAGACCTAATCTCTACAATAAATCAAAAAATTGACCAGGCATTTTAACGTGTGCCTGTAGTTCCAGCTTCTTGGAAGGCTGAGGCATAAGCACTGCCTGAGCCCAGCAGGCCAAGGCTGTGTTGACTGTGAGTGTACCCCTGCAATCCAGTCTGGGCAAAAGAGTGACTCCAAGTCCAAATATATATATGTATGGACACTTGCAGTAACAGGCACTTTTAAATATCTCAGTGAATTTAACTCTTCCAACCCCTTGATAAAGTAGGCCTGTGATCCTTATTTTACAGGTGAGGAAAGTGGTTACTTGGACAGGTTGAGTCGCTTCATTAATGTCACACAAATTTTTTTGATGCATTTCAAAACTTAACCTTGAAGTCTTCCTCTAAATTGTGTATGCTTATCGCATATTCTTCTTTGACTCTGACCACATCCCAAGGGTAAATGTCTCATTCTAGGTCCATTTTCACCTGATGATTGAAAAATGGCACAAAAAGGCGGGGAAGGGAACTAGCTGACCCCTGACCTTCCCTTTCCTCTGTCTTACCCTTAGCTGGGGTTAGGTTTTCTGAGTGATCTTGAGCAGTCATAGATCCAGACATCTACTCACCTGGAACACTTGTTGTGTATAGATAATCGATTTTGTATCTGTACTTTCTTTGTCTCAATTATTCCTCTCAGCGTTCTCTTACAGGTTTGTGTACTACACTAAAACACAATGCAAATGTTGAAAAAAATAAAATTGTTGACCTCCTATCAAAAGGTACCAACATTATTTTTTCCAATTTTGTAAGATACATGCTCTAAATAAAAGCCAAGTCATAAAGATCTCCTTGAAATGAAAGCTGTTTCTGGCATCCCTTCCCTCTAAATTCATTTTCTTCTTAGAAAGATTTATTTTTAGCAGGTTTTTGTTTATTTTTCTCAATATTTTTATAGATGTATAAATATATACAAAGTATTTATAGACATAAATCAGACCATACTGCATTTTCTTTAAATTGTGCACTTTCTCTGGCTATGTATTGTTGATAAATTTTCATATCAGTGCACATGATTCAGTCGATTATTTTAAAATGAACTCTAAAGAATGAGTGCATTTTTTCTATTACTTGTTTAACTGTTCATTCCTTGATAGAAATTTAGATTATTTTTAGTTTCACGATTATAAAAAAATGCTGCAGTAAGATCCTTGTATGTAATTTTCTACACTAATATCTAACTGCTGAACTTGCCTTGCTTTCCTTTTGTCAATAGTTCACGTTTTTAACATTTATTTTGTGAGAATTATTTTTTAGTTCACTGGGATATTAATTTTGTCATTGGATAAGCACACTTATGAGAAAAACTGGATTAAATGTTATCCATCCTTGTATTCTGACAGAAATGCATGAAAAGTAGTAAGTAGTTTTAACATATCAGTATATTCATAGAAATTGAAATTTAAATACTGTAATTGCTTCTACCCTATTTGTTCAAAAAGGTATGACTTTATTCTATCTTTATCAATTCTAACTTCAGGGACTATTGATTAGACTTCAGAGAGAATAGAAAAATGCTGTTGTATCTTTTTCTTTTCTTTTTTTTTAACTTATTTTGAGTTGGAGTCTCACTCTGTCACTCAGGCTGGAGTGCAGTGGCACACTCACGGCAACCACAGCCTCGATTTGCTAGGCTCAGGCAATCCTTCCAACTCAACCTTCCAAGTAACCGGAACTGCAGTTGTGTGCTACCACAACTGGCTGATTTTTTATTTCAATTTATTGTAGAGGTGAGATCATGCCAAGTAGCCTGGGCTGGTCTCAAGCCTGCAGGCTCAGGCAATCCTCTCATCTCAGTCTCCCAAAGTGCTGGGATTATAGGCTTGAGGCACCGCACCCAGCCATATCCTTTTCTATCCAGTCATAGGCTCCCTCTGACATAGATCATAGAATTTAATGGTGGCTCCATAGATGGGTAGATAGAATTAAAAAATGAAAGTAATGAAGATCAGTATCTACAACTATGTTTTTCTTTATTTTAAAGATGTGGGGTACAATTCAAGGTTAAGTATACACGTGTTCCTTATGCCAGTACCGCTGTTAATGAAGTGTGCCCCCTTCCCTGACAGAATCATACTACAGCCAATCCTGCTTTCTCTGGCAATTTCCCACTACTGACAATCCTTATTACAATAATTGTTAGTTCACTTATGAATGAGAACATGTGATACTCAGTTCTTTGTTTCTGATATAGATCACTCAGTATTATTGACTCTAAGTCCATCCAAGGGCCAGGTTTTGTGGCTCAGCCTGTAATTCCAGTAGTTTAGGAGGCTGAGGCAAGTGGATTCCCTGAGCCCACGAGTTCAAAACCCGCTTGGGCAACTTGGTGAGATTCCATCTCTACAATAAATAAAAACTTAGCTAGGCGTGGTAGTGTGCAACTGTAGTTCCAGATACTTAGAAGGCTGAGGCGAAATGATCACTGGAGCCTAGCAAGTCGAGGCTGCAGTAGCTGGGAGCATTCCACTGCACTCCAGTCTGGATGACAGAGTGAGACTCCAACTCAAAAAATTAAAAAATAAATTTAAAAATCCATTCAAGTTGCTGTGGAGTTCAAAATGTTGTCCTTTTGTATGGCTGTGTAATATTCCACTATGCATATGTACCATATTTTTTATCCAGTCATCTTTCAATGGGCAGCACAGTTGTTTCTGTGTTTTTGCTGTTGTGAAGAATGCTGCAATAAGCATGCATGTGCACGTATGATTTTTCAGAGTGATTTGAACTCTGGGTATGTTCCCACAGAGGGATTGCAGGGTCATATGGAAGGTTGATTTTTAGACCTTTCAGGAATCACCAGTTTTCCACAGAGGTTGTACTAGTTTACATTCCCACCAACAGTGTTGAAGTGTTCCCTTTTTCCCACATTCTGTCCAGTATTGTTTTTTGTTAGTGATGATGGCCATGCTGATTGGAGTTAGGTAGCATCTCAGTGTGTTGTTTTGGGGGATGGGCGGTTGGAGTCTCATTCTGTCATCCAGGCTGGAGTGCAGTGGCATGCTCACAGGTCATCCCTGTGTCGACCTGCTGGGCTCTGGTAATCCTTTCACTTCCACCTTCCAAGTAGCCGGAACTACAGGCGTGAGCTACAGAACCTGGCTATTTATTTATTGGGAAAATGAGGTCTCACCAAGTTACCCGTGCTGGTCTCAAACCTGCAGGCTTAACCAATCCACTCACCTTGGCCTCCAGAAGTGCTGGGATTACAGGTTGAGCAACCAAGCCTGGATAAAACTATAATTCTTAATAATTTCTTTTGACTGCCCAAGACTTTAAGGTTCCTAGTAGAAATTCACTCATGGATGAAGAGATGTGGTTGTTTAATGTTTTAGTGATTTCCAAATCAACATGAAACAGGTTTTTGCAGTTTCTTTTGTCATTCTGCCTTTCTTTGATTGTGTTTGAAGAGACTACCAAGTTCCAAAAACTATTGGAAACTATCTACTCCTCTGCTACTTTTGGGATAATATAGAGTAAAATGGTGTTAATTGTTTTTAGAATATCATGTAGAAAACTTAGTAAAATTATATGGGACTGGATTTTTATTATTTAGTTTTAAAGTTATAATTTCTGCTGTCATCCCAGCACTGTGGGAGGCCGAGGCGCCCAGCCTAGAGTCAATTTTGTTAATGTGTATTTTTTGGTAGGAGGTCAAGACCAGCCTGGGCAACAAAGTTTAGACCTCATCTCTATTAAAAATAATCCTAGGCTGGGATCGGTGGCTCAGCTAGTAATCTCAGCACTTTGGGAGGTTGAGGCAAGTGGATTGCCTGAACCACAAACTTGGGCAACTTGGCAAGACCTCATCTCTACAATAAATCAAAAAGTTAGCCAGGCTTGGTGGCTCAGCCTGTAATTCTGCACCTTTGGGAGGCTGAGGTGAGTGGATTGCCTGAGTCCGCTGGTTCGAGACCCACCTGGATGGCGAGACCTCATCTCTACAATAAATCAAAAAATCAGCTGGGCGTGGTAGCACGCGCCTGTAATTCTGGCTACTTGGAAGGCTGAGGCAGAAGGATCGCCGGAGCCCAGCAGGTCGAGGCTGCGGTGACCGGGAGTGGCCACTGCACTCCAGCCTGGGTGACAGAATGAGACTCCAACTCAAAAAAAAAAAAAAGTTAGCTTGGCATGGTAGTGCATGCCCGTAGTTCCAGCTACTTGGAAGGCTAATGCAGAATGATCATATGAACCCAGCAGGTCAATGCTGCGGTGGTTATAAGTGTGGGCCACTGCCCTGCAACCTAGGCAACAGAATGAGACTTTGACTTAAAAAAACAAAAGACCAGGCAAGATGGCTCAAGGCTTTAATCCCTGCACTTTGGAAGGCTGAGACATAAGGATTGCCTGATCCCACGGGTTCAAGACCAGCCTGGGCAACTGGGTGAGGCCTCGTCTCTACAATGCATCAAAAAGTTAGCCGAATGTGGTGGCATGTGCCTAGGATTCCAGCTGAGGCAGAAATATTGCCTGAGCCCAGCAGGTCAAGGCTGCAATGGGTGTGAGCATGCCACTGCACTCCAGCCTGGGCAACAAAGGGAGAATCTGAGTTAAGACAAAAAAAATCTAAAGAAATAAAATTTCAAAAAAAGAAAGCCATTTAAAATATATGATTCTTTTTATTTTTTTTTAGTTGGAGTTTCACTCTGTCACTGCAGCCTCGACCCACTGGGCTCTGGTAATCCTTCCACCTCAGCCTTCCAAGTAGCCGGAATTACAGGTGCGCGCTACCACACCCTATTGATTTTTGATTTATTGTAGAGATGAGGTCTCGCCAAGTTGCCCAGGCGGGTCTCGCACCCACGGGCTCAGGCAATCCACACACCTCAACCTCCCAAAGACGCAGGATTACAGGCTGAGCCACCGAGCCCAGCTAAAATATATGATTCTGCCAGTAGCAGTGACTCACACCACCAATCCCAGAATTTTGGGAGACAGAGGCCAGAGGATTGCCTCAGTCCAGGGGTTCGAGACCAGTTTGAGCAACTTGGTGAGACCTCATCTCTAAAGTAAATTTAAAATTTAGCTGGGCATGGTGGTAAGCACATGTAGTTCCAGGTACTTGGAAGGCTGAGGTGGAAGGATCGCCTCAGCCCGGTAGGTGGTTGTGAGCATGCCACTGCACTCCAGCTTAGGCAACAGAGTGAGTCTCTGACTCAAAAAAAAAAAAAAAAAACCAAAGGGAGGGGGCAGGGAGAAACTGGCCATGGGCAGGCACTGGTGGTTGACAGGCCCAAAGTTGTCTGATTTGGAATATCCAAGTGGATATTCCCAGGATATGGTTATCAGAGTCATTGGCAGCTTTTGTCACCAGATCCAAACCCAGTTCTGCTCAGTGGGACAGTCTGTAAGACAAAGACATAGAGCAGGGGCTGTGACTTCATTTGGGAGGGACATTCAAACAGAGAAGATGAAGGACCAATGATGACCCCAATCGGGTTGTGTGAGCATTATTTTGATTTTTTTTCCAGGTGGACAAAGCGTTCGAGAGCACACTGTGGTTTAGACCTGATGACACTTGGGCATCTGGGGGAGTCGCCTGGAAAATCATGAAATCTGTCTTTGGTTCACAGTCTCCTTTTTTTGTTGTTTTAGTTTATCAAAATGGAGTTAGTGCACCTACTTCCCCTTTCCCAGAGTTAGTCTGCACACCTGCATACTTATTCCTACCTCAGCTTTTTAGCATTTCTTTCTATTTTTTGAGTTGGAATCTCACTCTGTCACCCAGGTTGGAGTGCAGTGGCATGCTCATGACCAGCCCAGCATTGACCTGCTGGGCTCAGGTAATCCTTCTGCCTCAGCCTTTCAAGTACCTGGAACTACAAGCACTCATAAGCACACTTGGGTTATTTTTTGACTTATTGTAGAGATAGGGTCTTTCTAAGTTTCCCAGGCTGGTCTCCAACCCCTGAGCTCAGCCAATCTTCTCACCTTGGCCTCCCAAAGTGCTGGGATTATGGACTTCAGTCACAGGGCCTGGCCGTTTTTAAGCATTTCAAGATTTTTTCAGCTACACAAAAGATCAGACGTGAGAGATCTGCCTGCATCTGAAGTGGAGCTTGCCTTGTTAGCCTATTGACATTTCCCTGTTACCTTGGTGATTGGTTAAATTTCATTTCCTTCTCAGTACTTTAGAAGACATTTGAGTTTGTTAGGTGACTGGTTTCTGGGCACTTTAAAACACATTACTGGTCTTGAGGGGAAAAAGGAGAAATGGCTCCTGTCCTGTGGATTATCTTCCACTTGTGAGAAAAGAACTACCATCCCAAAGGACAAGGAAAACCCACCCCAGGGAGATGGCATAAGAATCTAGGAAGAAAAAACACTCAGTAGAGCAAGCGCAAGGTCTCTGGAGAGTATGGTCACCAAGCAACTCAGTGAGAAGGAAGGAGAGGGGAAATTTGTAAGGGACAGGATGTCCAGACTTGCACGTGACTCATTCATGTCTGTGTGTCAGTCATCACCACCCTCCCTGGGTTTGTCACCTTAGAAAGATTCATTCACTTATTTCAACTTTAGTTTTCTATTAGTTGTAAAATGCATTAATCAGTAGGGGTTGGAAAGTTAAAAAAAAATTCAAAGAGGCCAGAAAAAAGTAGATTTCAGAAAAAGTAAAATACCTAGTTTTATCTTCCATGTGTTTTAAAAGATCTTATTTACCTGTTTTTTTGTTTGTTTGTTTGTTTGTTTTTGAGTTGAAGTCTCACTCTGTCACCCAGAATGGAGTGCAGTGGCCACTCCCGGTCACTGCAGCCTTGACCTGCTGGGCTCCAGAGATCCTTCCGCCTCAGCCTTCCGAGTAACCGGAATTACAGGCATGCACCACCATGCTCGGCTGATTTTTTGATTTTATTGTAGAGATGAGGTCTTGCCTGCCCAGGCGGGTGGGTCTCAAACCCGTGGGCTCAGGCAATCCACTCACCTCAGCCTCCCAAAGGCACGGGATTACAGGCTGAGCCACCAAGCCCGGCTTATTTACCTGTTTTATTTTGCAGAGTGAGCAGTAAGAGTCTGTTCTGTTATATTGATTGTAATTTGAAACCGAATCCCAATGCATTCCTTTGTCAAATTCTACCTGAGGAAAAAATAGGTAAAGTTTCTTTCAGTAGAACCTTCTCCAGGTCTGCCCCCATTTCCTCTCAGGACTAATCAGATGGACCAGTGTTTTGGGTGACCACTCCCGGCCACCACAGCCTCAGCCTGCTGGGCTCTGGCGGTCCTTTCACCTTAGCCTTCCAAATAGCCGGAATTACAGGCATGCACCACCACACCCAGCTGATTTTTTTATTTATTGTAGAGATGAGGTCTCGCTGCCCAGGCGGGTCTGGAACCCGCGGGCTCAGGCAATCCGCTCACCTCAGCCTCCCAAAGGCGCAGGATTACAGGCTGAGACACTGAGCCCGGCTTTTTTTTTTTTTTTTTGAGTTAAGTCTCATGTTGTCGCCCAGACTGGAGTGCAATGGCACGCTCTCAGCCACTGCAGCCTCGACCTGCTGGGTTCCGGTGATACTTCTGCCTCAGCCTTCCGAATAGCTGGAACTACAGGCGCGCACTACCAGGCCCGGTTAATTTTTTGATTTACTGTAGAGATGAGGTCTCACCAAGTTGCCCAGGTGGATCTCAAACCAGCGGGCTCAGGCAGTCCACTCACCTCAGCCTCCCAAAGCATGGGATTACAGGCTGAGCCACTGAGCTCAGCTAATTTTTCATTTCTTTTCTTCCTTTATATTCTTTTGAGTTGGAGTCTCAACCTGTCATCCAGGTGGATTATATTGACATGATCACGGCCACTGTGTCCTTGACCTGCAGGACTCAAGTGATTCCTTCCACCTCAGGCTTCCAAGTACCTGGAACTACAGGTGTGTGCCATCACAGCCTGGCTAATGTTTTGATTTCTGTAGAAATGAGGTCTCATCAATTTGCCCAGACTGGCCTCAGAACCCTGGATTCAGGCAATCCTTTCACTTTCACCTCCCAAAGTGCTGGGATTACAGGAGAGAGCCACACTGCCTGACACACTATTTTATGCAAGCCCAAAATCAGACAAATGGCAGCTGACAACTGTAAATTTGGGGGTTTCTGTTGCTTTCTTTTTCATTAACATCTGTGTTTCTAGAGCCATTCCACCCAGCAACCTGTTCTTCATTCCTGCAGATCCAGAAATTTCTCCTCAAGTTATAAAATAATAAATATAAGGCCAGGTATGGTTCCTCAAACCACTAATCCCAGCACATTGGAAGACCAAGGTTAAAGGATTGCCTGAGCCTAAGGGTTCAAGACCAGCCTGGTCAACATGGTGAGACTATGTCTCTACAATAAATCAAGTAATTAGCTGGGCACCTGTAGTTCTGGCTACATGGGTAAGGTGGAAGGATCACCTGAACCCAGCAAGTTGAGGCTGCAGGGACCATGAGCATGCCACTGTACTCCAGCCTGGGCAACAATTGAGACTCCAACTAAAAAAAAAAAAGTAAATACGAACACAACGTGAAAAATCCTTCTGAACGATACTCCCTCCCTTCTCTCTGTACCCCTCCCATCTTTTTATACTTAACCTTTATTCCTATATCTTTTATATTTAACCTACATATTTTCTTATGAAATCAGTGATACAGAAACAAAGAGAAATAGGCTGTTCCTTCAACCCTGGGAATTAGGCTACACTTGTACCAATAACCCAGGATGGTAGAATTCACTCCCATTCAGTTTGGTTATGGTTTCCAGCATAGTGCACCATAGCATACTTGTGAGTGCATAGTGCATGCTTCATATACCCTGCCCAGATTGTTTTGCAAGGGCAGAACTTCTTAGACATTGCCGTCCTCTCCATGCAGCCTCTGTAAACTCTGAAGGGCCGGCAGAGGATGTGATCTTTTGGCATGGAGATTGGTTGTCTTCTTCTTTAGGATATAAAGTACTTGTGTTGTGATGAGAGACCTTGCAAGCTGGGCTTGCTTTCTCTGAGTGCTGCTGACTGTGGGTTCAGGTGTCACATATCCGAATTCACAGGAGAATGTTTTAAAAGCGTATTCAGGAATGCATTAAAAACTGCAGAAGCCCAGTTCCTCAGAATGAGACCCCCAAATACAAGATTTATGAGCAAATTCAAGCTTGAGAAGTTATGCTTGGCTAACTGGTTCTCAGCCTGGGCTTCCAATTAGAATCATGCCAGGTTGAAATTAATTTACAAATATAAGGCTTATTCTGAATATGTAGGTGTGACTGGTGATGTGACTTGTCCAGATAATCTCAACTGAGAAGAAATCCCAGAGAAGGAGAAGGAGATGGCTGGTAAATGTGTCCCAGGTCAGGGTCTGTGTCCACTTTTCCTACTGTAATATGATTTGATAGCTTGCAAAACTTAATTGTCTACTTCTGATGGTCCTGCCTAATGGACTTTTTAAAATACGTTTTTTTATGTGATAGTCAAGGGTTATGGAAAACACTTCTCCCAACATGGCAGAGCCTTCTCTGTGTTGTTCATTCATGCTGCTTAGCCATAAACTGTTCTCACCATGAATTTATGACCTGTAGTATTAAGGCTCTGGAAAATGGAAAGGCATAGATACTTAAGATTCCCATTGGAGATGGGATAGATCTTCAAATAAAATTGAAATATGAGAACATATACTATTAAGGCTCCATCTGGATACTCCATCATCTCCATGCAGAACACAGTTAATAAAATACACATGTAAAGAGGATGGCAGTTACTTCCCAGAACAACCAAGGAAGGTCTGAATAAATAATAATTAGGCTGGGCTTGGTGGCTCAGCCTGTAATCCCAACAGTTTGGAGGCTTAGGTGAGTGAATTGCCTGAGCCGGCGGGTTCAAGACCAGCCTGGGCAAGTTGGTGAGACCTTGTCTCTACAATAAATCAAAATTACCTGGGCATGGTAGTGCACACCTGTAATCCTGGCTACTTGGAAGGCTGAGGTGGAAGGATCACTGGAGCCCAGCAGGTTGTCTCTGTGGTGGCCCTGAGGATGCCACTACCCTCTGGCCTGGGGAACAGAATGAGATGCAACCCTCAAAAAAAAAAAAGTAGCAATGCCATTAAACACATTGGCATTAGACAAGTTGGTGAAAGTGTTCTGAGTCTGGAGATTGCTTTTGACTTCTTTTGTTAACAGAGCCCCTTTACAACAGGTCACTCAAACTAAGGCAAATGGTGGAGATTTGGTATCATATATCCACATTTTTAGAGAAATAAAAATGTAAACCATCAGATAGAAACTCATGTGTCTTGCTGTCAAGCTACACCAAGTGCCCCAACTCTCCTGCCTTTACTCCATCCCCTTCACCTGTTTGGTCTATGCCTCCTTAGACAGCGAGACCAGATCCTCTTCTTCCATCTCATCCTCAACTTCTTATGATGAAGTCAGCAAGAATGAAGAACTTCATAATGACCTACTTTCATTTAATGAATAGCAAAGATACTTTTTTGTCTTCATGATTTTATTTTTCCTTTGAATTCAATGGGTACTTGTGCAGACTTATTACATGGGTGTATTGTGTGATGGTGAGGTTTAAGCATCTGTTGAAACTATCCCTAAAACACTGCACAGTGTCCAACAGGCAGTTTTTCAACTCATGACTCCCTCCCAATTACCAGTTTCTAGGGTCTACTATTCTCATCTTTATGTCTGTGTGTATGCAGTGTTTACCTGTCACTTATATGTGACAACATGCAGCATTCAATTGACTTTTTGGATTAAATTGCTTACATTACTGTAAGAATACAGTATATAGTACATAAAATGTCAGTGGATTATGTGGGATCCACACAGAGAAACAATGCAATTTCTTCATTCTGAAAATGTTCTGTCTCTTATATAAAGACACAAACTCTAAAAGGAACATTTATTGCATTTTATAATGCATTTATTACACAGCAGACTCTTTGTTGGAATGTAAAAAAATACAAAAATAAAACAAAAATGGAAACAATCCCTAAACTTATAAACTATCCCAAGTTTTCACTGAACAAATTGGCCAAGAAAACTCAATAAAAGTCAATGATGTTAATTATACACAGTATGAAGAACAACACTAAAATGATTTAATGATATTCTTTAGTTGTGAAGAAAAATAAAATAAATCAAAAGCATTAACAACTTACACTCATTATGAATTACATCTTCATAGTATTTTGAAACACCATACAATTACATTTTTAAACATTCTTGAAATTTCTAAGCAGGCTAAATAATGATCACTTTATGAACATAACCTTGCATAAGTAACAAACAAGGCAAAAAAGAGGATGTCCATAGGAAGATTCTGAACTAGAATCCATTAGATATTAGTGTTATATTTCAATGTGAAGCAGATAAAACTGATTTACTTTCAGATTTTAAATCTTAAAAAAGATGATTCCTTTTGTTCCAACAATGTCCTTTCCTACTTAAGGCACACATTCACACACAAAAATTAAATTTCCTCTTCTTTAGCTGTCATACTCATTAGCTTGAGGGTGGTATCGTTTTGTACTTCATTCAGTGTAAATAAAACACAAAATATCAGGATTTATTGAGGACAAAAAACCTCCCACAGTGGGAGAGGACCCTAAGGATTTAACAAACTCTGTCTCTTTTTTTTTTTTTTTTTTTTGAGTTGGAGTCTCACTCTGTCGCCCAGACTGGAGTGCAGTGGCCACTCCCAGCCACCGCAGCCTCGACCTGCTGGGCTCCGGCGATCCTTCCGCCTCAGCCTTCCGAGTAGCTGGAACTACAGGCACGCTACCACGCCCAGCTAATTTTTTATTTATTGTAGAGAGGAAGTCTCGCCTAATTGCCCCGGCGGATCTTGAACCCGCGGGCTCAGGCAATTCACTCACCTCAGCCTCCCAAAGCGCGGGATTACAGGCTGAGTCACCGAGCCCGGCCAAACCCGCTCCTATTATCCAGGAGCATTAGGGGGCTTATTTCTTTTTTTTTCTTATTTATTTATTTATTCATATATTTATTCCTTTTTAGTTTTTACTCTTCTTTCAGGGGGCTTGTTTCCTTGGTACTTGGGTGTGGCAATGGCCAGTTTGTCCAACATGTCACTGGTGGATGTGGATTTCCCCAGCAGGGCAAAAAATGTGGACTCCCCTTGAAACTACTCACAGAGTACATTGAAGTGTTTTCATGCCTCCTCAGACTGGGATGGAGTTCTGCAGCCCAATGATCAAGCCACCGAGCCTCATTCTTGTACCACAATTCCCAGGATGCTTTGAGAACCATGCCACATCCTGCTCCTACTCCCAACTTCCGGTGGAGGGAGGAAACTAAACCTCAAAATGCTACAAGCAAAAACGTACTTTTCTTTTTTCTTGCGTCCTCCAGTCCCATTGGATCTCATCTACTGTCATTCAAGATCAGAAGGGTGGTGGCCTGTAATCTTATCCAATCAGCGGATGCTAGTTCTGAAATTGCCCAATCAGAAAGGAGCGCAGAGTGAGGGGGTGGCTTCTGAGTGCTGACCGGGCCTTTTGTTTTCTGGGCCTGTGGTAGAGCTGCATTATCTTGAAAAGTGCCTCATGTCTTTGCTTCTTCCCCTTTCTCCCTGTGAAATGCAGGTCCAGGGAGTCAGTAAGGAAGGTCCTGGGACACCCAGAAGCCAGGAGATGGTGAGTATGGGTGTGGGTGCGAGACCGAGAGGCAGGATGGACACGGATGACTCGGTTGTGGCAGTTTGGCTTCCCCCTCAATTCTGATCTGGGACCTGTGCCCGCCAGCGGCTCTGCCCCGGTCCCCTCTTCACAGGGCGGGTCTGGCTCGGTCCCTAGGGTCCTGTCCCCATGGCAATCCCGCCCTACTGGTGATTTCCAGAAAAATCCGTGCTGCATATGTGTGGGACCCAGGAGTGTCATGGGGGGTCTGACCGGCATGGGGGCCCCCGGGGAAGGGGCTGTGGTCCTGGCCCTGTCCCTCTCTCCTCCTAGAAGGTAAACGGATGCCTCAGCACAGTGTTAAGGAGTTCCCATGGGCCAACAGCTGCTCGTGAATCCCTAAGTCCCAGTCAGGGCTTGTGGTCTTGGGTCTCCTGAGGGCCTGGGGGAAAAGGCTTGGAAAAGAAGCAGGGGGAAGCCGGCCACAGGCTGGTGCCGGTAGGGGACAACCCCACAGTTGCCTGATCTGGAATAACCCTAGACCAAGTCATCAGGGTTGTTAGGGTACTGGACAGGGTGAGAGAAAATGGATGGAGCAAGGGGCATAGCGCCGCCGGGGCTGGAAAGTCGGAGGTGCGCGCTTGGAACTCAGAGATCCGAGTAAATTGCAAAGAATTGCAACACACAGAGGTGAGAGAAGAAAATATTTATTTAATAAAATTCACCCCTCCAGACAGGGTGTATCCTTTTCATGGAGATGTTGCACGTGACTGCTGTGATTTCCTTGTTGACCACCTGTGGATGTCTTGAAGATCCTGTGACACAGAGACCCATTAATGTCTGTCCATATCATAGCCCCGGGCGTGACAAGGATTCTAATTCTCCTGCACCTTCCCAAACGACATTCCTTAGAGCTAGTGGAGCATGCACCTCCCCTTATCTTTTCGGCATTCCCAGTAAGTAGTTTCAGGGGATCCTTGGCTTCCCTGTAGATAGTGCTCAATTTACTGGTAGATCGAATCCCCACCTGCTCTGCCTCTGAGCGGTCATAACTTTTGTAATTACAAGTTTCATGACTTTTACAGTCCTAGCCCAATGCATGATGTCTTAAGTCTTGTAAATTCCCTTTACTCTAGGCAAACTTGATTGTCACTGTGAGAGCCCTCAGATACCTGGAAGTCTTTTTCTGAAAAGACAAAGTCCGTAAAGTTAATTATACCTGAAGTGTGCATTTCTGCAAAAGCATAGTTTCTACTTTCTCATCATTGGGTCAGGGTTTCAGAACAAGATAAAAAATGACTTCCCACTCTCGGTCTGTCCTTTCAAGGATCATTGGCAGTTTGTCACCAGGTCCAAACATGGTTCTGCCTGGTTGGACAGCCAAAGTCAAGACAAGGAGTTGGAACAGGAGCTGTGGCTTTATTTAGAGGACCATTAAAACCGAGAAGATGAGGGGTCAAGTCCCCTTGGGTTTTGAGTACTTTTTGGGGTTTTTGTCCAGGTCAGTGTTGAGGGAGAGAGAGGGGAGAGGATTGCTTGAGCCCAGAAATTTGAGGTTAACCTGGACTACATAGCACATCCATGTAGCTACAAAAGCTGATAAAATTTAGCAAAGAGTGTTTACACATAGTGTTTCAGATTCTTGGGAGCCTGAGAAGAGAGAATTGGTTGAGCTCAGGAGGTCAAGATGGTGATAAGATCTGTGGAGACACTTCCCGCCTGCCTGGGTTAGGGAGAGATACTCAGACTCATAAAATACATGCAATTTGCCAGGCTTGGTGGCTCAGCCTGTAATCCCACACTCTGGGAGACTGAGGTGAGTGGATTGCCTGAGCCCGCAGGTTCAAGACCCGCTTGGGCAACTTGGCAAGATCTCATAGCTACAATAAATGAAAAATTAGCTGGGCATGGTAGCACGTGCCTGTAGTTCCAGCTACTTGGAAGGCTGAGTGGAAGGATCACCGGAGCCCAGCAGGTTGAGGCTGTGGTGGTCGGGAGTATGCCAGTGAGCTCTAGTCTTGGCAACAGAATGAGACTCCAACTCAAAAAAAAAAATTCATGTAATTTAATTTTTAAAATATAAAGACATATCTTCAACATGTCGATGATGACTTGTCCAGATAATCTCATCTGACAAGAAATGTCATAGGCAGTTGTGGCAAAAATGTCTGGTTCTCAGGTAAATGTGTTCCGGGTCAGGGACTGTATCTCTTTTCCTACTGGAATGTCATGATTTTAGAGCATGAAAACCTTGGCTAATACTCATCTCTTTTTTTTTTTTTCAAAAGTTGGGGTCTCACTCTGTCACCCAAGCTAGAGCGCAGTACTATCTTCCATCCCCCGTAGCCTCGACCTGCTGTGCTCAGGTGATCCTTCTATTTCAGCCTTTAAAGGAGCTGGAACTGCAAGCATACACACTACCATGCTCAGGTAACTTTTTGATTTATTGTAGAGATGCGGTCATGTCAAGTCGTCCAAGCTGTCAAACCTATGGGCTTAGACAATCCTCTCACCTCTTTTCCCCAACATTTTGGGATTATACTCATGAGCCACCATGCCCAGCCTTCATATATATCTTATTCTACTTTAAAACTAATCCCTTGATTTTTCAGTCTTTATTTATGTTTAAGATGTGGGGTAAAATTCAGTGCTGTATATACAAATGTCCACTATGCAGGTATGCTTGTTGATGAGGTATGCCCCACACTCCCCCAGCAGTATTCCACTTTCAGTCTTTTTTTTTAATGTGAGTTGGAGTCTCACTCAGTCACCCAGACTGGAGTGAAGTGGCCGCTCAGGCCACCACAACCTCAACCTGCTGGGCTCCGGCGATCCTTCCGCCTCAGACTTCCAAGTAGCTGGAACTACAGGCGCGCGCTACCACGCCTGGCTAATTTTTTTGATTTATTGTAGAGATGAGGTCTCACCAAGTTGCCCAGGTGGGTTTCGAACCCGCGGGCTCAGGCAATTCACTCATCTTGGCCTCCCAAAGCTCAGGATTACAAGCTGAGCCACCGAGCCTGGCCCCAGTCTTTTTTTTAAGTCACTATCACACTTTAACTTTTCTTTTTTGAGTCGGAGCCTCACTCTCTCGCCCAGACTGCAGGGCAGTGGCTGCTCCCAGCCACCGCAGACTTGACCTGCTGGGCTCCGGTGATCCTTGCGCCTCAGCTTTCCAAGTGGCCGAAACTACAGGCACGCGCTACCATGCCCGGCTGTTTTTTGATTTGTTGTAGAGATGAGGTCTCATGAAGTTGCCCAGGCGGGTCTCGAACCCGCAGGGTCAGGCAATTTACTCATCTCAGCCTCCCAAGGCACGGGATTACAGGCTGAGCCACCAAGACCGGCTAATTTTCAAGTCCTTGTTATGGATAATAATAACGTCTTTCAAATTTTTATGGATTTTCCATTTAAATATTGTTTGCAAAACAATTTGTTCTCCTCAGAATATGAACAGTTGTTTGTATATCAGTATCAAACTCAATTGATAATTTGATTAGAGGATTATTGACTTAATAATATCATTTAATCTTCCCAATCATGTATTTTCAATATTTTCTTTTTCTACTATTTTTCATGTATTTCAGAAATATTTTACATTTTATAATTTGACTTTTTTTTTTGAGTTGGAGTCTCACTCTGTCGCTGAGACTCGAACCCTGATGATTTTTACATTTCAATTCAAATGTGATATTTCTAAAAAGAAATGACTTGAAATCCTAATATGGATTAGCAATTGTGCGTTGACATTTTCCTCTTCCAGGGAGACCGGGTTTCTATAGTTTTCTCTTTTGTTTTTTCTATTATTTGATTTTAAAATGTAGGGTATGGCTGGGCTTGGTGGCTCAGCCTGTAATCCCAGCACTTTGGGTGGCCTAGGTGAGTGGATTGAGTGATGCCATGGGTTTGAGACCTGCCTGGGCAACTAAGCGAGACCTCATCTCTACAATAAAACAAAAATTAGCAAGGTGTGGTAGTGCACACCTGTAGTCCTGGGTACTTGGAAGGCTGAGGCAGAAGAATCACCGGAGCCCAATAGAGCGAGGCTGCGATACCCAGATGTGTGCCTCTACATTGCACTCTGGATGACAGAGAGAGACTCCAACTCAAAAAGATAAAATAAAATAAAATAAAAGGTAGGGTACAATTCAGTGTTAGGTCGTAAGCTGTCATTGTACATGTAAAGTTTGGTAGCCCTTATTAAGGTTGTATCGCCCACCATGGCAGAGTCCCACTAGTGCCAATCACTTTCTTATAGTATTCTGGTAATTGTTCTGGGTCCAATTATGAGTAAGTGCATATAGTACTCATATCTTTGTTTATGTGATACAACACTTGAATATATATATATGTTTTTAGTTGGAATATCATCCTGTCACATAATGTTATTAATCAATAATTTTGTGGCCACCTCCTGTGTTATGTGAACTACAGACATGTGCTACCACACCTGGCTAAGTATTTATTTATTGTAGAAACGAGGTCTCACCAAATTGCCTGGGTTTTCCTCAACCCCACAGGTTCACGCAATCCTCTTGCCTTGGCCTTCCAAAGTGGTGGGATTACAACTTGAGTTACCCAGCCTGGCTTTTATTTTTTTTTAGTAAGAGTCTCACTGTTTCCCCTGGCTGTAGAGCAATGGCACACTCATGACCTACTTGCCTCAACCTACTTGCAAACCTTCCACTTCAGCCTTCCAAGTAGCTGGAACCAGAAGTGTGCAACACCATGCCTGGACAACTTTTTTATTTGTTGGAAAGATGAGGCTCACCAAGTTGCTGTGAATGGTTTGGAAACTATATGCTCAGGAAATCCTATTATCTCCTCCTCCCAAAGTCCTGGGATCATGGGAATGAGCCTCCGCACTGGTCCTGAAAGATTCTTAGTGATTATTATTATGGGTTGTCCTATTCTTACATCTTATGAAGTTTCCTTTTGATTTGCCAAAAGGTGGGAAAGACTGCCAAAATGGTCTACAGTAAAATGTAATTTTAAAATGTCTGAATGCTTCCTAAAAGCAGCCTATGGGAAATTTATCGATCGATGTCTTACCTGTGCTAGCTTCCCTGCCGTATTTTGACATATCATGGTTACATTCACTCTTGTTTCAGTCTAAGATTTGTCTTCTTCCAACATAAAAATTTATAGGCAATACATTTCTGTTGATTAGGTGAGTGGTTTCTTAGCATCTTCCACACATTGCTGGTGTTGAGGGGAAAAGACAGAAATGATCCCTGTCCTCTGTGAAAACGTAAAACTGTGGTGAAGTGGATCATTGTCATGGGAATAAGGCAAGATTGCAACAAAGGAGAAAGTAGAAGTAAAGTTTAATAACCCCCTTTCACAGATTGCAAAGGTGACAGACAGAGGCAAGTGAGGTGTGGAAGGGCCAAGGATTGTTTGTTTTTTGTTTTTGTTTTTTCTTTTTTTTTGAGTTGGAGTCTTACTCCATCACCCAGACTGGAGTGCAGTGGCACACTCCCGGCCATGGCAGCTTCGACCTGCTGGCCTCCAGTGATCCTTCCACCTCAGCCTTCCAAGTAGCTGGGACTACAGGCATGCACTACCACACCTGGCTAATTTTTGATTTATTGTAGAAATGAGGTTTCGCCAAGTTTCCCAGGAGGGTCTTGTACCTGCAGGCTCAGGCAATTCACTCCCTTCGGCCTCCCAAAATGCTGGGATTACAGATTGAGCCACCGAGCCCGGCCAAGAATTGGATTTTTTAAAGATCTTTGGGAAAGGGAAATTTAAGCCCATAGGACTGTCCAGGACCATGGGTCTTTGATGTAGACTGTAGCCACATGAGTTTCATATTTTGCTGGTTGCCAGATATTACCATCTCATGCCCTCAGGTGATGGGCTACATGGGAGGAGTCAAGGGGAAGGAGTTTTGCAACAAGAGACTTGTGAGATGTCTGCAATCCACAAACTTCTTGACTAAAAGAAGTCTTATTATAATTTCTATGACTTCGGCCAGCCAAGAGGTGATCTTTGATTCCCCCTTGACAAGAAACCTGAAAGTTTCCTAGAGATTAGTATGTAAACTTTGAGTTGAAATGATGGGTTGTTGTGTTGCCCTGGTTTTGCATCTGATGGAGATTTATTGAGGGGAATGAGGTAGACTGCCTCTTGGCCTGCAGAAAAATGTTATCTTAAAATGTCTTAGCCAGGCTTGGTGGCTCAGCCTGTAATTCTGTGCTTTGGGAGGCTGTGGTGAGTGGATTGCCTGAGCCCGTGGGTTCGACACTGGGGCAAATTGATGCTGGGGCAAATTGACGAGACCTCATCTCTACAGTAAATAAAAAGAAAAATCATCTGGCCATGGTAATGCATGCCTGTAATTCTGGCTACTCAGAAGGCTGAGGCAGAAGGATCACCGGATCCCAGTGGGTCAAGGCTGCAGTGGCTGGGGGCATCCACTGCACTCCAGTCTGGGCAACAGAGTGAGACTCCAAATCAAAAAAAAAAAAAAGGCTTAATGCCTCCTAAAACCTGCTTATTGGAAATTAACTATGTCTAACCTCCTATGCTTGATTCAAAGCATGTCAGTCTAAGGAAAAATGGCAATGCTGAGGCAAATGTGAACAAAGTTTAGGCTAAGTTTCTTGAAGTCCCTACTTTCATTCTGGATTAAATTTCACTTGTGAAAGGAATAAAAAAAAATCCCAAATTATAAAATATCTCACCTAGTGAGAGGGTGTAAGAACCCACATAAACCCTCTCAGGCACACGGGAGAACAAGTTCAGTGTTTCCTAAGAGTGTAGTCATCAGGCACTTCAGTTAGCAGGACTGCGAAAGAGGACATCCCAAGTCATAGAATGCCCTGACTTGACACTTGATTCAGGCTTTTCTATGTGTCAGTGCCTCTCCTACCTGGGTTTATACCCATTAACAAAAAATGGATCCACTTATTTTAGCTCCAGTTATTTACCATAAAATGTATTTTATCAATACAGATTGAAAAGTTGTTTTTTTTTTAATTTCAGGCAAGATATAGATAGATGTCTGGAAAATATTAAATATCTTAGATTGGGTGTAGTGGCCCATGCCTATAATCCCAGCACTTTGGAAGGTCGAGGTGAGAGGATTGATCCCACAGGTACGAGACTGGCCCGAGCAACTTGGCAAGACTTCGTTTCTACAATAAATCAAAAAAAAAAAATTAGCCAGGGTCCAGCTGACAACTAGAATTATGCAATAAGATAATTTGTAACACAGAAATATTCTATAATACATTTTCTGAGAAAAAAGAATAAAATGAAATCCACTCAGCCAGTGTACACTTTTTGTGAATGATACACCATAAATTTGGGCATCAACACAGGCATGTATTATTTTAAGTACTACATTTACATCACACAGAAGAGGTTGCATATACTGGTTCAAGGGAAAATTCACGGTACGTTGGAAGGTCCTCATCAAGTTTTAATGTGTACAAAATGAACTGAATATCTCTTAAAATGCAAATTCTGATTCAGGAGATTTGGAATTCGCCTGAGCTTCAGCACTTTATTTTTTCAGTTGGGGGGGTCTCATTCTCTTCCCATGCTGGGTTGCAGTGGCATATTCACAGCTCATGGCAGCCACAATCTCCTGGGAAAGATGATGGGACAAGTTGGTTTCAGGTGCCAATGCACACAGATGCAACACAATATCCATGTTGAGATACAGGCCCCAAGATTAGTATATTTTAATATCAATCTAATAATAAAGAAACAATTTTTTCTTTGCATGAGGGCCCTAATAGTAGCCAGCAATTATTTCAGCAATTTCTAAGAGCCAATTACCTCCTAAATCCTTTACATACATTTTCTCATTAGCATTCTCTTATTGGGATAGTATTATTAGTTTAAAAATCTTTTACATTGCATTCTGGGTGTCTGCATTGAAGTACTTAGTGGTGTCATTGTTTCCTTGTTCCAGAAAGTCCTCTTTGCCCTGTGTGCCTTGAAGTCCATTTACAGGTATCTCCCATGGTGTGTAATCTCAAAAAAAAGTATTTATATTGTTTTTAGCATCCTAAAGAGCAACTCTCTTCTAATAATTCTTTATTCAGTCATTTTTGTGATGTCCTGGGCAGTAACTGCCATCCTGTGTAAACGTGCATGCCATTAACCATGCTCTCCATGGAGCTGATGGAACATCATGTGAAATCTTCATCGTTCACATTCCTATCCTTTGCTTGTATCTGAGGATCTACCCCATTTTTTTTTTTTTTGAGTTGGAGTCTCACTCTGTTGCCAGACTGGAGTGCAGTGGCCGCTTCTGGCCACCGCAGCCTCAGCCTGCTGGGCTCCGGTGGTCCTCCCGCCTCAGCCTTCCAAGTATCTGGAATTACAGGCGCGCACTACCACGCCTGGCTGATTTTTTGATTTATTGTAGAGATGAGGTCTCGCTGCCCAGGCGGATCTCGAACCCACAGGCTCAGGCAATCCACTCACCTCAGCCTCCCAAAGGCGTGGGATTACAGGCTGAGCCACCGAGCCCGGCTGATCTACCCCATTTTTAATGGGAAGCTTGGATATCCACACCCTCCCATGTTCCCTGACCACAAGGGTACATTTTTTTTTTTTTTTTGCACAAATGAGCTTGAATTTTATGAACCTTTCCCTATTTTTTTTTTCTTCTCAGGGTCGTTTTTTTAATTAATCAATATTTTTAATTATGGTTTTGTGGGATACAGTTAAGGGTTAGGTGTAGAATCACATTTTAATTCAGGCACCCTGTTGATAACAGGTGTTTTCCCATCCCCAGACAGATATTTGCTCCTGTTAATCCCATCCCCCCCCCAAGGGAACATTTTTAATACTGCAGGTCAAACATTCATAGTGAGAACAGTTCATGGCAACTAGGCAGCATGGATGCTGAGAACAGTGGACCCTCTGGTATGTAGGGAGACATGTCCTTCAAAGTCCTTGAATATCAGGAAGAACAAAAGTAGTTGAAAAATACTCATCAGGCAAGACCATCACAAGTAGCAGTGAGGTTTACAAGTTTTAAAAATGACAGTCCTTCTGACCTGGGACACATTTACACTTTTTCTCTTTTCCTCCAACTTCACTGGGATTTTTTTGTCTTTTTTTTTTGAGTCATAGTCTCACTCCTTTACTCAGGTTGGAGTGCAGTGACATGCTCATAGTCACTCAGGCAATGACCTGGGCTCAGGCAATCCTTCTGCCTCAGTCTTCCAGGTAGCCATAACTACAGGCTGAATTACACTTGGCCAATTTTTAGTGTATTGCAGAGAAGAGGTCTTGCCAGGTTGCCCTGGCTAGTCTAGAACCCATGGGCTCAGGCAGTCCTCTTTCCTTGGCCTCCCAAAATGCTCAGATTACATCCTGAGCCACCCAGCATGGCCCTTTGGGATTTCTTTTCAGGTGAGATGATCTGGACAAATCACACCTACATGTTGAAAATATGCCTTTATTTGAAAATTATATTGAAAATATTTTTTGTTAGAGTCTCACTCTGTCACCCAGGCAGAAGTGAAGTGGCACCATCATTACTCACCACAGCCTTGATCCGGGCTCAGGCAATCCTTCCATCTCAACCTCCAAAGTAGCTGGAACTACAGGTCTTTGCTAATACTCCTGGCTAATTTTTATTTATTATTTTGTGAGTTGGGTCTCCCTCCATCACCCAGACGGTAGTGCAGTGGCATGCTCCTGGCCACTACAGCCTTGACATGCTGGGTTCTGGCGATACTTCCACCTCAGCCTTCCAAGTAGCTGGAACTACAGGTGCATGCCACCAGGTCGGGCTAATTTTTTATTTATTGTAGAGATGAAGTATCACCAAGTTGTCTGCGCAGGTCTTGAACGTGCGGGTTCAAGCAATCCACTCACCTCAACCTCCCAAAGTGCTGGGATTACAGGCGGAGCCACCAAGCCCAGCCTCTTTCGTTATTTTTATAGTGACATGAATATGCTATGTTGTAGAGGTTGGTCTCAAACTCTTGACCTCAAGCAATCCTCTCACCTTAGCCTCCCTAAGTGATAGAATTCCTGGCATAAGTTATAATGTGTAGCCAGTATATGCCTTTTGCATAAGGACAATCTCTTCCTTCCTACCACCACATCCATAGACAGGAGGGTCCAGAAAGGGTGAGGAAGTCTACTTTTCTCTGTCTTTTCTAACAGGAGACAGATTTTAAAATAGTGAGCTCCTGAAAGGAGTGCAAAGTGTGAGTTAATTCTTTCCTTCCCACAATTGCCCTCCCTTGCCAGAAAAACTGGCAACTGCTGCTACAGCAATGAATATATGGCACCACTGGCTTACCTGCCTGACCAAACTCAAGCAGAGCAGGACAGCTGACCTCCCTTCTGAGTTCAACTTTTCATGAACATATCTGTCAACTCTCAGCTTGACAATTGTCACCATGTTAGGATCTCATGGGGGATAGCTGGGCGCCATGGCTCACACCTGTAATTCCAATAGTTTGGGAGATGAGGTGAGAGGATTGCATGAGCCCAGGGATTCCAGACCAGGCTGGGCAACCTAGCAAGACCTTATTTCAGCAATAAATCTAGCAATTAGTTGGGCATAATGGCACATGCCTGAAGTTTGAAGTGGAAGTATTGCCTGTGGCCAGCAGGTAAGGCTGCAGTGGCCATGAGTGTTCCACTGCACTCCTTTCTGGGCATAACAGAAAAAACAGATAAATAAATCCTATTTGGTTATTTTTAACAATGACGAACCAACAGAAATAATAATGAAGCAGCAACAATTCTGTCTGTGAATGTTCTCTTAAGCAGTAACATCAGAACTCACAACAAAAAGTCAGGTACTATGGACACATCCCTTCTTTGTACTGACCACATGGTGCTGATTCAACCATTTACCCTTTTACAACAGTTGGAAGCTTCTGGTGTGTAGGGACATTGACCACTTGATGTGTTTTTTCTAGTGGCTTTGAAATATGGTGGTAAACCTCTTATCTACCAGTGTGTTTCTCCAGAACTCCTCCTCATTATTTACCCAAGTAACAGGAAATTGGAGTCAATCCATATGGCTAAATTCATTCTCGGTCCATGAAGAGTTATCTTCTTGTTACTAAACTCAACATTAAAAAATAATTTATTGAAAGTATTACTGGGTAGGCTTGGGAGGCCGTGGCGAGTGGATCATCTGAACCCGCATGTTCAAGCCCAGTCCAGGCACCTTGGCAAGACCTCCTCTCTACAATAAATAAAAAAAATACTATCTGGATGTGGTAGCACATGCCTTTAGTTCCATCTATTGAAAGACTGAGGCAGAAGGATCACCGGAACCCAGCAGGTTGATTCTGGGTGGGCTGTGTGTGTGCCACTGCACTCTTGCCTTGATGACAGAGTGAGATTGACTCAAAAAACAAATGTAATGGAAGCTTCCATACACCTGTGAAACTCAACAATCTATCACACTTTCTGGTGGAAATGTATTGATTTCCACAGCTATAAAGAGAAATTGTTCCTCAACATTGTGATGTAACCTTGGGGTGGCGAAAGGAGGGGCGGGGAACAGTACCCCAAACCCTCCCTCCATTGGCCCCGCCAGTCAGTCGGATCTTCCCCACTACTCTTTTGGGTCCCAAACGTGGAAAGAGGGGGTGCTCACAGAAGGCTTAGTTTGAGGTTGCGGATGGGACAAATCCCCAGGGTCCTGTCCTAGCCTCACCTACACCAAGGGCACCAGGCCCAGCTGCCCGTGGGGATGTGTTCATCATCAGCTGAGGAGGAGGCCAGTCCCGCTATAGGTGGGTCATCCAAATCCATCATCTCCCCCTCTCGGGACATCCCGGTAGCCTCACCAAGGACTTTCACATCCTGCAGATCACAGGGTGACAGTGGTTGAAGTGAAGACACACATAGGTACCAAAGTGCAGGACACTGCAGAGAGGACGACCCAACTCTGCGCAGGCACAGGAGACAAAAGACCAACCAGAGTCCAAAAGCCGCCCTGTCTCTTCCAGCTCCCATTTGATTGACCAGTTCAGACCTCAGCATCCATTGATTGATTGGAAAAAGCTTCAGGCCCCTCCCTTCTGGTCTTGACTGACAGGGGGTGCAAAACGAGGACTCCGTAGGCAAAAATGCCTTTAGATTTCTCCTTGCCCTGGAGTCTGGGCAGAAGGGTGGGGGCTGGAGGCTTGTGGGCCCCTTCGGGACATGATGGCAGTTTTTTTCCCCTCCTGGTTGGTGGGTCTTTAGACTGTCGGTCGACACCGCCTCTCCTGGTAGTCCTGCAGCTCTGGAACCCACCAACTGGGAACCAGGCAGACGCCATTGTTCCCAGCAAGTCCTGTAAGGGGCCCCTTCACACATCCGTCATTACCACATTCTGGAGCTAGGAGTAATCTCAACATTTTCTTGCCTCGTGCAGACGACATCTGATTGCATGTCCTGTCACTCAACACCAGATGGTCTGGAGTTTTATCAAATCAACTGATGCTGGGATTTGAAATGGTCAATCAGACAGGAGCCGGAATTGAGGGGGCAGCTTCCGGTCTCTTACCGGGCCTTAGTGTCCTCCATCAGCCTCACTTCGTTTTAGCCTGTGTTGCCCTGTGACATGCAGGTCCTGGAAGATTCGTAGGGCGGATGCTGAGACACTTGGAAGGTGGGAGGTGGTGAGTGTGTGGGGACCATCCGAGAAGGGGAGTGGGGATGGACCTGGATGACCTGGCTCTTTAGGGACTGGCCTCTCCATCAGCTCCAAGCCTGGACCCGTCCTCGCCTGTGACTTGGTCCAGTTCCCTCAGTGTAGGTGATACTGGGCCAGGACCCAGTGGTCTTGACCCTGCAGCGACATTGCCTGCTGAGCACTCAACGTGCAGCTCACCAACCCCGAGTGTGTGGAACCGACAAGGGTCGTGGAGAGTATCCCACCTACAGGGGGGCTGGTGGGGAGAAGGGGAGGCTATGATCCTGGCCAACTCCCTCTCTCCTCCCCAGAGTTAAACGGTGGCTCCATCACAACATTAAGGATGCCTCTTGGCCAATAGCGGTTCTTCAGTCCCAGCCAGGATATGTGGTGTGGGGATCCCGGAGGGCCTGGGAGGAAAGTCTTTGAGAAGGGGCAAGGGGAAGCTGGGATGGGCAAGTGCTGTTGAGTGACAGTCCTGCAATGGACTTACCTGAATTATCTAGGTGGAACTCTCCAGTGTCAGTCATTAGTGCCATTGGCCATTTGTGTCACTCGGTTGAAATCCGGTTTTGAAAACATAAGGGGTTGGAGCAGGGATTGTGACTTTATTTGGTAGGGCCATTAAAACCAAGTAAATGAGGGGGATGTCTTTGTAAAGACCCCTCCTGTGTCGTGTGCTTTTTTTTTTTTTTTTTACTGTGATTATACTTTATTTAGTTATATTTGTTTACAACTGAAATTCTGGGAAGTCAAATTAACATCCTTGCCCAGGAGCTTCCTGTAGGCACAGGAAAAAGTTTCTACCTTGTGCTCCACGTTGTTCTGCTGTGCTTTGTCCAAGTGCACCTTGATGAGCTGGCTGCCGTCCAGCTTCACGCGGATTCTCTTGCCCACAATTTCACTTGGGAAGACGAAATTCTCAAGGATGGCATCGTGCACAGCTGTCACAGTACGGCTCCTGGGATGCTTTTGCTTATATTTGGTGCGGCTTTTTCCAGTTGGCTTAGGCAGAATTCTCCTCTGAGCAATAAAGACAACATGCTTCTCGCTTATCTTTTTCTCCAATTCACGTACTAGCCACACTTAGATTTTTTGGGGAGACTTCAGTTGAGGAATGGGAACAAAGATTATGATAGCCTTCTGACCACCACCAACTTCAATTTCCTTGGCTGCTGTTATGTTGAACTCCCTGAACTGAGCCTTGAGGTCCGAATTCATCTCCAGCTCCAGGAGAGCCTGGGAGATGCCACACACGAACTCATCTGGCTTCTCACCATTGGGCTTCACGATCTTGGCACACAAGCTGAACATGGTCTTCTCCTTGCTGAGCACCGGTTTAGTAAAAGGCCAAATCCTTGCGAGAGCTTGTCAAATTCAGGGCCATGTGTGCTTTTAGAAAAATTTTATCCTGGTTTTCAGACAGAGAGGGACTAAGATCAAGAGCTTCCTTAGACTTGCAGACATCTGGGCAATGAGAGGAGTCCTGGAAAGTGGTGAATTCTCTCATCATCGGTTCACAGTTTCCTTGTTCCTTTAGTAAACAAAACAGAGTTACTGCACATACTTACACTTTCCCAAAGTGAGTCTAGAAAGCTGCATACTGGTGCCAACCTTATCTTGTTAGCATTTCAAAATTATTTTAGCTGCATGCAAACACACTAAGAGGCCAGAGATCCCTCCCACCCCACCGGTCTAAAATGGAGTTATGTTGAATTTTGAAAGTAGACTGTTGTATTTTGGATTGATTAGGTCCAAGTTTCATATTATTAAATTAGTAACTCAAAAAATTTATTTTAGTTTGGTGACTGGTTTCTGTGCACTTTTAGACACATCACTGTTCTTGAGGGGCAAAGGCAGAATTGATGTCTGTCCTCTGGATTATCTTGCATTGGTAAAGAAGGAAAACTATCCCAAGGGACAAAGTAGATCCACCTCACGGAGATGGTGGAAGAATCAACAAATCAAAGAGAACCTCAGGCAAACAGGAGAGCAAGCGAGGGGCTCCAAAGAGGGTGGTAAGATTCTGACAAAAAATAAATATATTCCATTTAATTTTGAAATAAAGGAATACTTTCTAAATGTAGGTGTGACTAGATTAGATAATCTCACCTGAAAAGAAATCCCAGAGATGTAGGAGGAAAAAGAAAACGTGGCTGCTTCTCAGGTAAATGTGTCCCAGATCAGAGGGATTGTCAAGTGTGTAAAACTTGCAAACCATCTTCTTGTCCTTGTGATGGTCCCACCTAATGATCTTGTTTCAACTATTTTTGTTCTTCCTGTGATATTCAATGGATCTGTCGGACACTGCTCCCTACAAAGCCTCTTCTGTTCTCTTCAACCATACTACTTAGTTGTCATAAACTGCTCTCAACACGAATGTATGACCTACATTATTAAAAATGTTCCCTGGTTACTGGGGGTCATAGGAAGGCATGGTAACCAAGAATCCCATTGGAGATTGGATAGATCCTCAGATCCTAATGAAGGATAGAAACATGTGTATGTAGTCTTCCTCTGTTGTCCAGAATGAAATGCACTGGCACACTCATGGCCACCAGAGCCCAGTTAACTTTTAAATTTATTGTAGAGATGAGGTCTTGCCAAGTTGCCCACGCTGGTCTCACACTCAAGGGTTTAGGAAATTATTTTGCCATGGTCTTCCAATGTGCTGGGTTTATAGGCATGAGCCTCTGCTCCTACCTAGAACATGTACTGTTAAGTTTCTGTCTAGATGCTCCATCAGCTCCATGCAGAACATGGTTAATAAAATGTACATTTAAACAGGATGGCAGTTACTGCCCAAAATAACTCCGGAAAGTCTGAATAAAGAATAATTAGAAGAGACTTGCTCTCTAGGATGCCAAAAACTAAAAATATAAATGAACTTTCAGAGATTACATGAAATGGGAGATACCTGTAGGCTGATTTCAGTGTAACATGAGCTTGCTTGTTATTCAATTGAGAGTATAAATTACTATATTGAATAGGTATGGTGACTTAGTCTGTAATCCCAGCACTTTGGGAGGTGGAGGCAACAAACTTAACTAAGCCTGTGTTTTGATAACAGTTTGGGGATTTATGAGACCTTGTCTCTACAGTAAATTATAAAAACTAGCCAGGCATGATTGCATGTGTGTGTAGTTCTAGATACTTGGAAGGCTGAGGCAGAAGGATTGCCTAAGTACACCAGGTTGAGACTGCAGTGGCCATGAGCATACCATTGCACTCCAGCCTGTGTGAGAAGAGTGAGACTCCAACTCAAAAAGTAATAATAAATTAGTATAGCTTTTGGCTAAAAGATCTCAGCATGGATGTTGTGTTCCACCTGTGTGCCTTGAGATAAGATACAAAGTTGTCCCAAATACTTGGGATGCTATGGAGGATGGATTATTTTAGCCAAGGAGTTTGAGACTGCAATAAGGTGTGATTATGCCAGGGCACCCTAACCTGGTTCAGAATGACATGCACCTAGCCGGGCATACTAGCAAACGCCCGTAGTTCCTGCTGCTTGGAAGGCTGAGGCGGAAGGATCACCAAAGCCCAGCAGATCGAGGCTGCGGTGGCCGGGAGCGGCCAATGCACTCCAGTCTGTGTGACAGTGAGACTCCAATTCAAAAAAAAAAAAAGACAAGAATGAGACACACAAACTGAACAAAAAAGCACAGAACCACAGGCTAAATCTATGTATTCTGAATCAGAATTTGCATTTTAACAAGATATTCAATTCATTGTTGTACAAATTAAAACGATGAGAATCTTCTGACTTACTAGGAGCTGTATATGTAACATATTCTGTGTGATATAATTAGTAATTTAAAATGTACATGCCTGTGTTTGTGTCCATTTTATGCTGTTTCAGTCATAAAAATAGAGAGTACACTTGAGTGGATTTTATTTCATCCTTTTTTCCCACACTTAATTCATTAGAGGATATTTCTGTATTATGAATTTTTTTATTACATAATAGTAGTTGTCTTGTCAGCTGGACCCTGTTCTTTTCACTCTTGCTTTACCTAGAGGCCATGGTGACTTGGTAAATATGTGTTTTTGTTGTTTTCAGGGGTTGTTGTCATTCAAGGATGTGGCCATTGCATGTAATAATGGCTACTCTTTTATCAGAACTCATTTGTAATTAAGGACTTACTGTGCATGGGACACTGACTCCAAGACTCTGAACAATCTGAAGGGCTGGGTCATCTCTGCCTAACATGGGTGAGGAAGACCTGCAAGAAGCAAACACACTGGATGACAAAGTCTCTCCACATATGTAAGCTTCAGTCTCCAGTGAGACACAGCAAGGTCACTACTTGTCTTCCACCACTGTGGCTTGATTGTATAGTGCCTTTACATATATGTCTTATTCTCCTTTTAAACTTTGTATTCCCTTGATTTCTCAATCTTTTAAAAAAGTCACTATCACACTGCTTTACCTTACTAGTTCTTATTATGTATAATATCATCCTACTTTTTTCAGTTTTTTATGGATTTCCAATTTAAATGTTCTTTTGTGCAAAAAAGTTTTTTTTTTCTCCAGAACAAAAATAGCTGATGTCTGTGTTATTATCAGGCTCAATTGATAAACTGACTGGAGGATATCAACTTACTGATACCATTTAAACTTTCTTCCCAAAATGTATTTTTATTACTTTTTATTTCTACTGTTTTTCATGTGTTTCAGAATTATTATATACTACTTCTTTATCCATTGATTTATAAATGTATAATTCTTTTTTTTTAATTTTTGAGTTGGAATCTCACTCTGTTCCACAGACTGGAGTGCAGTGGCCATTCCGGGCCACCGCAACCTCGACCTGCTGGGCTCTGGCGATCCTTCCACCTCAACCTTCCATGTAGCTGGAATTACAGGCTTGCGCTACCATGCCCAGCTGATTTTTTGATTTATTGTAGAGATGAGGTCTCGCCAAGTTGCCCAGGTGGGTCTCAAACCTGCGGGCTCAGGCAATGCACTCAATTCGGCTTCCCAAAGACACGGGATTGCAGGCTGAGCCACTGAACCCAGCTTAAATGTATAATTCTTTTCTAAAAGTGTCACAATGTCATTTTAATCTGTTAACATGATTATATGACTTTCTCATTGATTCTGTTAATGTGACTAATTGTATTGATGGATTCCCAAATGCTGAGTCTCCTATTCTTTCCTGACATAAAGGCAGATTGATCATGATGTAATATTGCAACGTACGGACACAATGTTTCTAATAATTTTTACATTTCTACTCAAATGTGATTTTTCTACAAAGAACGGATATGAAATACTTAGTATGGAATAGAAATTGTGTGTTGACATTTCCTCATTCTGGGAAACCAGGTTTTCTATTCTCTTCTATTTCTTTTTCTCTTTTCTATTATTTTTATTTTAAAATGTAGGGAACAGTTTAGGATACGTGTAAAGTTTGGGTACCTTTGTTGATATTATATCCTCCCATTCCAATGGCTGTGTCCCAGTAATGTCAGTCACTTTCTTATAGTATTCTGAATAATGTTCAGTGTCAACTTATGAGTGAGTACACATAGTACTCAGATCTTTGTTATGTGATACATCACTGAGTATTTATTCTGTTTTTTTCATCCTTTTCTCCCAAGTGGGAGTATAGCAGCCCTCTGTGGTCACTGCAGCCTCAACCTGCTGTGCTCAGGTGGTCCTTCCACCTCAGCCTAGCAGGTATCAAGAATTACAGGTGCACGGTACCAAGGCTGGCTAATATTATTTTTAAATTTATTGTAGAGAGAAGTTCTTGTCAGCTTCCCCAGTGTGGTTTCAACCCCTGGCCTCAGACAGTCTTCTCATTTCCACCTGCCAAAGTGTTGGTATTACAAGCGAGACCCACCATCCATGTCTCAATCACTTATACTATAGACTTGAAATCCATCCAAGGTCCAGCGAAGTGAATAGTCTTAGTTTCTTGGTTTTCTTTTTATTATTATTCAGAGTCTCCCTCAGTCACCCAGGCTGGGGTTCAATGGCACACTCGTGGTTACCATAACCCTGACGTGCTGGTCTCAAGTGATTCTTCCACCTCAGACTTCCAAGTAGCTAGAAATACAGGCACGTGCAACTATGCCTGGCTAATTTTGGTTTTATTATAGAGATGAGTTCTTACCAAGTTAACCAGGCTGATCTTGAATTTGTGGGCTCCCAAAAAGCTGGGATTATAGGCATGAGCCATTGTGTCCAGCTTAGTGGGCCATTTTTACTGACCCTAGTAAGTATTACTTAATCCATAAGTTTTATTTTCATCAGCACATGCACTGTATTGAGTGCATTTGTAGAAAATGATATGAGGGACTGGGCTCAGTGTCTTAGCCTGTATCCCAGCATTTTGGGAGGCCAAGGTGAGTGGATTGCCTGAGCTCGTGGGTTTGAGAACATCCCAGGAAATTTGGCGAGACCTCAAAAAATTAGCCATGTGCTTTAGTGCACCTCTAGTTCCAGCTACTAGGAAGGCTGAGTTGGAAGATCGCCTGAGCCCAGAAGGTCAAGGCTGTGGTAACCATGAGTGCTACTGCACTGCAGTCTGTGTAACAGAGTGAGACTCTGACTCAAAAAAAGAAATTAAAATGGTGTCAATACCCCATGTAGGAAAAAAAAAGAAAATGAAAAGTCCTCAGTTTTACTTGTCTGATAAACTGAGATAAACCCAACTCTGTCACTTGGCAGATGTTTGACAAAACATTTCTTTTGGGCCAGAAGCATTGGCATCACTGGTGAGCTTGTTAGCAGTGCACAAAGTCAGAGCATGAATAGTTTCTCATGCTTGTCATTCCAGCTCTTTAGGGAGTTGAGGCAGAAAGATATATTGAGCACAGGAGTATGAGACCAGCGTAGGAAATATAGCCAACCATCATCTCTACCTCATATCAAAAAATTAGCCTGGTGTGCTTGTGCATTTGAGTACACCCAGTAACTCAGGAGGCTGAGCAGAGTGGATCTGTTCAGCCAAGGAGGTAAAGGCTGTCATAAGCTGTGATTAAGAAACTGCATCCCAGAAATGATGACAGAGACCCAAACTAAAAAAAGAAAAAAAGTATCTCACATTTTACCCCAGATCTCCTGAATCAGATTTTGCTTTTACACTTCATTTCCATGTTGTACACTTTAAAATGTTTAGGGTTCCTTCTAACTCAGTTTTTTTTTATCTGACCCACATATACTACTTATCCTGTGTGATGGAAATACAGTCCTCCAAAATGTACACACCTGTGTTTGTGCCTAAATTTTGTATTGTATCATTCAAGAAAGTATATTATCTGCACTAGCTGAGTGAATCCTATTTCATTCCATTTCCTCAGATTCAAAGAATACATTATAGAATATTTCTGTGTTAAAAGTTATCCAGTATTTCTATTATCATAAAAGTTAGAACTTTTTCACTCTCATTTCTCCTGCAGTTAACAATTCTGCCCATGGCCACTTGGTAAGTATGTCTTGCTGTTGTTTTCAGGGTATGTTGACATTTGGGGATGTGACCATGGAATTCTCTACAGAAAAGTAAAAATGCCAGATTATATACAGTGAGGAGATATTAGAAAACTATAAATATGTTGTTTACTTGGCTGAGGAAAACCTCCACACACAATATATGTTGCATGATAACAATTTCTCATATTTTTCTTGTAGAAAAATCACATTCTAATATAAATGTAAGGATTATTAGAAACATTGTCAGCACATTAGGACATCACATTATGATCAAGTGCCCTTTGTGCCAGGAATAAAATGAGATTCCGCTTTCAGGAATCCATCAGTACTATTAGTGACATTAATAGAATCAACAGGGGACTGGGCATGGGGGCTCGAGACTCTAATGCCGGCAATTTGGGAAACCAAGGTGAGAGAATTGCCTGACCTCAGGGACTGGAGACCAGCCTAGGCAACTTTGTGAGACTTTCTTTATACAATAAATGAAAAAATAAACAAGGTGTGGTAACGTGCGCCTGCATTTCAAGCTACTTGGAAGACTGAGGCAAAAAGATCACCTTAGCCCAATCAGATTGAGGCTGCGTTGGCTGTGAGCATACCACAGCACTCCAGCCTGGGCAACAGAGTGAGACGCTAACTAAAAAAAAAAGGAATTAAAAAAGTTATATTATCATGTTGAAGTTGACGTTGATGACATATTATGGCACTTCGGAACAAAATTATATTTTACAAAATTCAATTAATAACAAATTAGTGTAAAATATTTCCACAATACTTGCAAAATAGTACAAATACAAAATAAATATACTATATGCTCTGTCAGGAAGATTCAACAGATTCATTAAGTCAACAATCCTCTTCAGTTGATAAATTGAGTATCACACTAATATAGACACCATCTGTTTTTGTCCTGTAGACATTTTCTTGCATGGAAGAATAATCAAAAAATCCTTTAAAAGTGAAAAGAAAACAGCCGGGCTCAGTGGCTCAGCCTGTAATCCCACACCTTTGTGAGGCTGAGGTGAGTGGATTGCCTGATCCCACGGGTTTGAGATCTGCCTGGGCAGCGAGACCTCATCTCTACAATAAATCAAAAAAT
>NW_007250032.1:34629-42293 GCF_000164805.1 Carlito syrichta
TGAAAAGAAAACAAGTGACATTGTATATCAAAAAGACCAGGAAACTAAACTAGTGTGATGTTTGCTTTAAAAACACTCTGATTTTCAGGCTCAGTGGCTCATTCTGTAATCCCAGCATTTTGGGATGCCAAGGCGAGTTGATTGCCTGAGCCCGTGGTTTTGAGACCAGCCTAGGGAACCTGGCAAGACCTCATTTCTACAACAAATCAAAAATTAGATGAGCGTGTTAGCAAATGTCTGTAGTTTCAGCCATTTGTAAGGTTGACACGGAAAGATCTCCGGAGTCCAGCAGGTTGAGGGTGCGGTGGCTGGTAGCGTGCCACCGCACTCCAGTCTGGGCAACAGGGTGAGACTCCAACTCAAAACAAACCAAAAAAACACAGAAACTAAGGCAATACAATTTTAAAAGTAAAACAGGACATATGGAAAAAAACCACTGCCAAGGTAGCCAAGATGGGCCTTGTGTCTCACTGGAGAGTGAAGCTCACACATGAGTGCAGAGGAGATTTTGTCTTCCAGTGTGTTGGTTCCTCAAGCCATCCATCTCATGCATTTCAGGGAGAGATGATCAATCCCTTCTGAGGGTTCAGAGTATTACAGTTAATGTCTATGGACTGAGGCCTTTAACATAAGTCAACTCTGATAAAAGAGTAACCAATGAAATTAGCAACCGGAAGCCAATCACATTTTAAGAAGTTAGTGATGGATAATGTTCTAAAAACCACATTATTCTGCCACTAATAAAATTATTTAGGAGGCACCAAATTTGCTATTCTATTTACATAAAATGAATGAAATACACATTTATTGTATCTCAACATTTAAAAATCTTTTGTGGGCTGGGCATGGTGGCTCAGCCTGTAATCCCAGTGCTTTGGGAGGCTGAGGTGAGTGGATTGCCTCAGCCCACGGGTTCAAGGCCCACCTTGGCTACTTGGTGAGACCTCATCTCTCAATAAATAATAAAAATAATTAGCCGTGCATGGTGGCGCGCGCCTGTAGTTTCAGCTACTTGGAAGACTGAGGCGGAAGGATCACCAGAGCCCAACAAGTTGATGCTGCAGTGGCCAGGAAAGGCCACTGCACTCCAGTCTGGGTGACAGTAAGACTCCAACTCAAAAAAAAAATAAAGAAAAGAAACTGCTATTGTTAAATTCTCTCAGACATTTTTCATTTCCTTGGAAAGTATTTCAAATTACCTTTATTCATGAAAAATACTGAGTGTTTAAAAGTAAGTGTTGTGAGATTCTGCTTAACAAACCATGTGTTACTACTGTCTATATGAGCAATTGGGCTCTCTTGAGCCAATCAAGGAAATCAGAGAAAGCGAGTGTGTATATGGCAAAACGGTGGAGAGAAAAGGGTCTCAAGATACAGATCTTGAAGACATCCATCAGCTAACAAGCACCACACCAGAGGAGTTAGCAGATGACTTGATGGAGGGGAGTATTCCAACAGTGTCAGGTGACTAGAAAGGAGACAGAGAAGAGGTTGAGTGTGGTGACTGGTTCCTGTAATCCCAGCAACTTGGGAGGCCGAGGAGAGAGTATTGTGTGAGTCCAGGTGTTCAAGAACAACCTCTACAATAAATCAAAACATTAGTTAGGCATGGTGCCACTTGCCTGTGGTTCCAGGGACTCAGGAGGCTATAACAGGTAACTTTCTACTATAGGGCACTAAAACTAAAGCATATAACAGAAGTAGAATGGGTGCCATATGGAAACATTTTTTGACAAATGAAAATGTAAAATCGTCAGACAAATTAAGATGGATTTCTGAAAGTTGCACCATGTCCAGTCTCTCCCACCTCCCCTCCATCTCTTCTGCCTCTGTCAGCCAAGACAGCAAGACCAGGCTCTCCTCCTCTCTCTCATCCTCACCTTCTCATGGTGAAGATGGAAAGGAAGAACTTTATGATTGCCCACTTTCATTTAATGGACAATAAAGATATACTTCCTTCATCATGATTTTCTATTTATTTTCTCTTTTGAATTCAGTGGATTCCTGTGCAGGTTTTTGGGTATATTGTTTGGTGGTGAGATTTAAGCTTCTGTTAAACCCACCACCCAAACAGGGAAGTTGGTGCCCAATAAGCAGTTTTTCAAGGCTTTACTCCCTCCCTCCACCTTCACCACTCCTTAGTGTTTGCTTTTCTCAGCTTGATGTCTCTGTGTACCCAGTATTTAGCCCTCAATTATATGTGAGAACATGCAGTATTTGGTTTTTTCTTTCTGGACTAATTTGTTTACATTATTGTAAAACTACAATTTGTAATACATGTAACATATGACCTACAGCCACCAACTCCCTCTAAGAAAAATATTTGCCGGGCTTGGTGGCTCAGCCTGCAATCCCAGCACTTTAGGAGGCCAAGGTGTGTGGATGGCCTGAGCCTGTGGGTTTGAGACCTGCCTGGACAACCTGGGAAGACCTCGATTCTACAATAAATCAAAAATTAGCCGGGCATGACAGTGCATGTATGACAGTTCAGGCTACTTGGAAGGCTGAGGTGGAAGGATCACCAGAGCTCAGCAAGTTGAGGCTGGGTGGCCGGGAGCATGTCACTGACCTTCAGACTAGGTGACAGAGTGAGACTGCAACTCAAAAAAATTTTTTATAGTTAATTATGAAACATTTATTACACACCAAAAAAACCATCTTGTTTCTGTTCCCTTGATAGACAGAACAATACAGACAAAGTCAAAGGAACCCCTTGACTTATCGAATTTTACAAGTAATCACCTGAACAAATTGGCCCAGTAAAATCAATAAAATGAAGTATGCTAATTCTACAAAGTGACTTCAGTAGTATTCTTCAGTTGCGAACAAACATGGAAAGTATTCAATACAATTTAACTAGGCCAGGCTCTGGGTCATCCTGTAATCCCAGCACTTTAGGAGACCACGGCAAGTGGATTGCCTGAGTTGGTGGGTTTGAGACCAGCCTGGGAAACTTGGTGAGACCTCATCTCTACAATAAATAAAAAAATGAGCGAGGTATGGACTGCACTTGCCTGCAGTTCCAACTACTTGAAAGATTGAAGCAAGCCAGGCTCGGTGGCTCAGCCTGTAATCCCGTGCCTTTGGGAAGCTGAGGTGAGTGGATTGCCTGAGCCCACGGGTTTGAGACCCACCTGGGCAGCGAGACCTCATCTCTACAATAATTCAAAAAAAAAAAGTCGGGCATGGTAGCGCATGCCTGTAATTCCGGCTACTCGGAAGGCTGAGGCGGAAGGATGACCGGAGCCCAGCAGGTGAGGCTGCGGTGGCTGGGAGCAGCCACAGCACTCCAGTCTGGGTGACCGAGTAAGACTCCAACTAGAAGAAAAAAGAAAGATTGAAGCAGAAGAATCGCCTGAGCCTAGCATTTGAGGCTACAGTGGGCCAGGAGCATATCACTGCCCTCCAGCCTGGGTGACATAGCAAGACTCCAACAAAAAAAATTACTTGAAATTTCTAAGTAGACTAAATAACAGTGTATGAACCTGAAATAGTATATGGCCTGGTGGACTGGGTACATTATTGTGAGTCCTCCCAGACATGGAGCCCCCTCATGACATGACAGAGATGAGAGGCAGAAGGGTGGTGAACATTTGCCCACCTAGTTCTTTCTCTGACCATGGCCTCCTGTGAACAACTGGGCTGCATAATTCACCAGAAAGGATCCAGGACTGTCCAGTAGGAGGTGCCAGGTAGGGAGCAGGGTGCAGGAACTGACCCTTCCTGGGGTACCCTTTCCAGCATGGATCCCACCACTGTGCCTACAGCACTTTATGAGGCTGTTCCTGTTTGACCTGCAGGAATTCTTTCAGGTCAGTTCATCCTGGGCCTGGGCTCTGGAGGATGACATGGCACTGAGGCACCTTGAGGTCTCCAGGGCTCAGCTGAGATGGATAGAGTGATCTGTCCCTGAGGTTAAGTCCAGAACCAATCCACTACCATTTCACCTTCTGGGGCAATGAAGATTTGAGCACACAGGCCCCATTAATTGATCTCTCTGGGCTTTTTTCCCCTTCCTCTCCTGTACAAAGCTACTGGAAACAGGTCACCTGGGCCCAAGGGTTTATAGAACATATCTCAGAGACAGGGCAAGGGATGAGGGCTAGACCCTCCAAGTCCCTCTGCCACACTCTCCTGCACCTGCCTTTGAAAGTACCTGAAAGACACCAGCGAGGTCACAGCCATAGGTGTGAGCTGATGCTAATAGTCCCAGAAAGCAGTAAGTAATCCTTCAATCCCAAACACCCTCCCACGGGTGGCAGGACAACATGCCCTGAACAAAGGAGTGGAAAAACAATGTCCCAGACCCAGGCAGAATTTGGGAGAGGCCCAGTTCAGACCACAGCCCAGACCCAGAAATCAGACTTCAGTTGAGTGTGGCAACATTCAGTCCTCCCATGGTGTGGAGTCACAACCCTGGAGGGAAGGGGAATTCAATGCCTGGGAGAATCACCCCACAGTGGAGACAATTCCATGTTAGAGTGGCATAGGAGCTTGGGTAACAGTGAAGAACTCTCCCACCAGAGGTCTTTACTAGGCCTGAAGGTGAGGTAGAGTAGCCCTGGGGTGAGGGCATGATGCAGGGAGACCCAAGCCAGTCTGAACCTTAGGACACCCATCACTGGAGAAGTCTGAGTAATTCCAACAGCAACCATGTCCCAGGTTGCACACACCCTTAGCTCTAGGATCAATTTCCTATATCTGTGTCTTTAGTGTTAGACCAGAGTGCCATATAGAAAACCCAAGAACTCCAGGGACCAGGGTCTATGGGGCCACCCTGTGAGGGTCAGATGAGCTCAGTGAGGAAGCTGATCAAGGTAGATAGCCTGACTTTTCCCAGCCCACAAGCTCAGCTATAGAAAACGACAGAGCAGGCTGGGTGCAGTGGCTCATGCCTATAATCCCAGCACTTTTCTTGGCTGAGGTGAGAGAATTGCCTGAGTCCACGGGTTGGAGACCAGCCTGGGCAACCTGGCAAGAGTTCTTCCCTACAATAAAAGAAAAATTAGCTGGGCATGGTGACATGTGCCTGTCATTCCAGCTATTTGAAAGACTGAGGTGGAAGGATCAACTGAGCCTAGCAGGCCAAGGCTGCGGTGGCTGGGAGTATGCCACTGCACTCCAGCCTGGTTGACAGAGTGAGAATACAACCCCCCAAAAAATCTATGTGGTAGCACCCCTCTATCAAGAGTCCTCCCCAATGTCTCCTTGCTGGCCTGATCCCAGATTTGATGCACAACTTCAGATTGGGGCTTCCATGGATTGCAGGAAAGTAATCTGCTTTCTGGGGGCCTGGAGGCTCCTGGCTCAGAATTGACCATGGTTGTTTGGTGATTTCCTTCTTAAATTTGTTCTCATAGCTTCCCATGCATATGGAGATCATAAGCCAATGTTTTCCATGGTACAGCTTTGAACAATGATGCTGGGTTCCTGTCTTTTCCAGATCTTCCCTTTGAGGTTAGTACCACAGGACAGCCTCACCCTGCTACCCCACTGGGGCTCCAACACCAGGATCTGTCCACCCCACTAAATCTGAGATACTCCTCTCCATTATGGTGACAGTTGTATATTAACTTTCTTATGAGAAAGTAGCACACATGGCCCAGAAAAACTCAGGGCAGCACCCAGAAAGCTGCTCCAAATTTCCACGTAGCTCATCCGCTCTGCAAAATTAATGTCAACAAGGAAGCTGAACACTTGGAAGCCACTGGATGAGAGGGTGAGTGCGACATCCGCAAAGCCTTAGCCAGCCAGCAGCATGTTTTGATCCTCATGCAGGTCAATCTGTGTGACAGTGTTTTTCTTACAGGGCACAAGTCTTAACACTGGCCTCAGCCTGACTTCTGGGAGAAAATGTGATTTAGGGACACCTAAGATGATCATACAGGGATCATGTGGCCCTGACTAAAACTAGAATTTGGTCCAAGGCAGGGTGAGAACCCTTGGAATAGTGTGTGGGTACCTGGGGCTCACTCATGCCAAGCAGGGCCAAACCAGTGATGTCACCAGGCTTGAAGAGCAACCAGGACATCAAAGAGGGTGAGCAGAAACCCGCAGACCAGCCATCAACCTTATCCACTCAAGGTGGCAGTGATGGCTGAACTTCCATGCCCCGAATGTCCATTGCCTGACCTCCAATGAGGCAGAAGTCTGAGGCTAAGTGCACAGTCCTGAGGCCATGATTTCAGGATTTGGTACATGCTCCAGATTATAGGAATGATGAAAATTTGACAAGTGTGGACCCAGGATGCCAAGTCTGTAGGTCTGCCATACCTGGTGGGTTCTTTCATGTTTAGAAATTAAAAATGTGACCTCACCAGGCTCGGTGGCTCAGCCTGTAATCCCGCATCTTGGGAGGCTGAGGTGAGTGGATTGCCTGAGCCCACGGGTTCGAGACCTGCCTGGGCAACTTGACGAGACCTCATCTCCACAATAAATAAAAAATTAGCCAGGTGTGGTAGCGCGCGCCTGTAGTTCCAACTACTTGGAAGGCTTTGGCGGAAGGATTGCCGGAGACCAGCAGGTCGAGGATGCGTTGACCGGGAGTTGCCACTGCACTCCAGTCTGGGCGACAGAGTGAGATTCCAACTCAAAATAAATAAATAAATAATAATAAAAAAAAAATGTGGCCTCACTGTGTGCAAAGATGCTCTAAGGTGTGGACCAGAACTACATATGGGAAAAGATTTCCTGGCTATGCAAGAATGGGACTTAGCTGCATCTCACAGACAGTAGTCTCTCCTCTTTTTTTTATCTGGCTGCTGAGAGATTCTCTCTCTCTCTCTCTTTTTTTTTTTTTTTAGCTGGAGTCTCATTCTTTTGCCCAGGTTGGTTGACAGTGCCAAACCTTCCACTCAGCCTTTCAAGTATCTGTATCTACGGGCATACCCTACCACATCCAGCTAATTTTGTTATTTTTTATTGTAAAGATGAAATCTCGCCAAGTTGCCTGGACTGGTCTCAATCCCCCGGGTTCAGGCAGGATTCTCCATTTTTTGTTGAGTCTGCAGCTACTGAAAATCATCCAGTTCCTTTTTCTTATCTCATTTTGCTTTCAGGAGAACAAAAAAATAAAATTATTCTAACAAATGAATTCTCAGCAGCTCCTCCTGCAGCCTGTTCTGCACAGTGCTGTCTTTGTACAATAGTGAATGTCCAGATCTATCCTACTGGATGGACAGAAGTTCTTAGATCTGACTCAGTTATGGCATCATCCAGATCCCCACAATGTCCTTTGGGAGATCTAGATAATATGTGATTGGGAGCCAATTTTATTTTTATTTATTTTTTATTTTTTTGAGTTGGAGTCTCACTTTGTCGCCCAGACTGGAGTGCAGTGGCCGCTCCCGGCCACCGTAGCCTCGACCTGTTGGACTCCGGTGATCCTTCCGCCTCAGCCTTCCGAGTAGCTGGAACTACAGGCGCACGCTACCTCACCCGGCTAATTTTTTGATTTATTGTAGAGATGAGGGCTCGCCAAGTTGCCCAGGCGGGTCTCGAACCCGCGGGCTCAGGCAATCCACTCACCTCAGCCTCCCAAAGGCGCGGGATTACAGACTGAGCCACTGAGCCCAGCTGGGAGCCAATTTTAGAAGCTTAACTGCTCCAGGATCTTGATTGCATAACATGAATCTTTTATATTCTAGCTTTTTTTTTTTTTTTTT
>NW_007250032.1:42313-71455 GCF_000164805.1 Carlito syrichta
TTTGAGTTGTAGTCTGATTCTGTCACCCAGGTGGAGTACAGCGGCATGCTCTCGGGCAACCCAGTGTCGACCTGCAGGGCTCATGCGATCCTTCGGCCTCAGTCTTCCAAGTAGCTGGAACTACAGACAAGCGATACCAAGTGTTAGGGTACTGGTGGACAGGGTGAGGGTGGAGAGGTACAAGGAGGCGCGCAGCACTGTCGGGGCTGGCAAGACAGAGGTGCGCGCTGGGAACCCAGAGATTCGAGTAAATTGCAAAGAATTGCAACACACAGAGGTGAGAGAAGAAAAGATTTATTTAAGAAAATTCACCCCCCACAGACAGGGAGTGGGCCTACACTCTAGGTGAGTGTGGCCCCATAGCTCCCAGAGTCCTGGCTTAAATCCTTTTCTTGGAGATGTTGCTCGTGATTGCACATGACCGCTCATGACTTCCATATCGACCACCTGTGGATGTCTTGGAGATCCTGTGACACAGAGACCCATTAATGTTCACCCACATTATCATAGCCTGTAGAGAAGGGTGTGACAAGGATTCTAATTCTCCTGTATCTTCCCGAACGACATTCCTTGGAGATAATGGAGTGCGCACTTCCTCCTTATCTCCTAGGCATTCCCAGTAGGTAGCTTGGGGGGGTCCTTGACTTCCCTGTAGATAGGGCCCGGTCTACTGGAAGATTAAGCCTCCACACTCCCCCTCTGGGTGGGTCATAACTTTTCTAATTTCAAGTTTCGTGACTTTTACAGTCCTTGACCAACATATGATATCTTAGGCCTTGTAAATTCCCTTTGCTCTAGGCAAGCTACATTGTCACTATGACATACCTCAGATACTTGGAAGACTGTTTCTGAGAAGACAAAGTCGGTAAAGTTGATTATACCCAAAGTGTGCATTTGTCCAAAAGCATGGCTTCTACTTTCTCATCATTGTGTCAGGGTTTCAGAACAAAATGAAAAATGGCTTCCCACTCTCGATCCGTCCTTTCACCAAGCCCGGCTCTTTTTTTGATTATTGTAGAGACGAGGTATTGCCAAGTTGCTTGGATTGGTCTTCAACCCGCAGAATCAGGCAATCCTCTCACCTCTGCCTCCCAAAGTGCTGGGATTACAGGCTAAGCCACCGAGCGCGGCCTACACTCTTTTATACAGGAGCATGGGGGGGGTATTTCTTGCCTCCCCTCTTATTTATTTAATTTTTGAATTCTTCTTTAGGGGGACTTATTTCTTTAGTACTTGAGTGTGGCAAAGGCCAGTTTGTCCAACATGTCACTGGTGAAAGTGACTCTCCTGCAGGGCAAAAAATGTAGATGCACCCTGACACCACTCACAGGGAACATTGGAGTCTTTTGCAGCCACTGCAGATTGGGATGGAGTCTTGCCGCTCAGCGACCAAGCCACCAGGCGGCACTTCTGTGCCAGAGTTCCCAGAAAGCTCCCCGATGCGTGCCACACCTGCTCCTCCCCTCCCCCAAATTCCTGGGCAGGAAGACAACTCAAGCTCAAAATGCTACAATCAAAAATATGCTTTTCTTTTTTCTTGGCTCCTCCAGTCCCATTTGATTGCATCTGTTGTCACTCAAGATTAGAAGGGTGGTGGCCTGTACCTTTATCCAATCAGCGGATCCTACTTTGGAAACTGCCCAATCAGAGAGGAGCTGAAAGTGAAGGGACGGTTTCTAGGCTCTGACCAGGACTTTTGTATCCTGTGCCTGCAGAAGTTCTGCATGATCTCGGAAAGAACCACATGTCTTTTGTTGTTGTTGTTGTTGAGTTGGAGTCTCACTCTGTCGCCCAGACTGGAGTGCAGCGGCTGCTCCCGGCCACCGCAGCCTCGACCTGCTGGGATCTGGTGATCTTTCCGCCTCAGCCTTCCGAGTAGCTGGAATTACAGGCGCGCGCTACCAGGCCCGGCTAATTTTTTGATTTACTGTAGAGATAAGGTCTCGCCCGCCCATGAGGATCTCGAACCCGCGGGCTCAGGCAATCCACTCACCTCAGCCTCCCAAAGGCGTGGGATTACAGGCTGAGCCACCGAGCCCGGCTCCACGTGTCTTTTTTTCCATTCTTTTATGCCCTGTGACATGCAGGTCTGGGGTGTTGTAGGGAGGATGCTGGGACACCCAGAAGCTGGGAGATAGCATGGGGTTGAGTGCAAGAACGGGAAGCAGGATGGACCCAGATGACCCAGCTATGGCAGACCAGCCTCCCTCTCACCTCTGATCCTGGAACCATCCTCTCCAGTGCCTCGGTCCTAGTCCCTTCTGCATAGGGTGGGTCTGGTCCGGTCCCCAGGGTCCTGCCCCATAGCGACATCACCCCACCAGCGGCCTCTCCAGGCAAGCCCATGCTCTGTATGTGGAGGAACCAGAAGTGTCATGGAGGGGCCCTGGGGAAGGGGCTGTGGTCCTGGTTCTGTCCCTCTCTCCTCTTCCGAGGTTAAACGGAGGGCCTGGTACAATGTTAAGGAATTCCCTTGGACCAAAAACGGATCGTGAATCTCTAAGTCACCAGTCAGGTCTCCTGGTCAGCAGTCTCTGGAGGGCCTGGGGGGAAAGGCTTGGAGAAGGTGCAAGAGGAAGACCACAAAGTGCAAAGTGCAAAGCCCCACAGTCGCCTGACCTGCGATATCCAGATGAAAATTCCTAGGGCAAGTCATCAGGGTCATTGGCAGTTTGTCACCAAGTCCAAACTGGTTCTGCCTGGTGGAACAGCCAAAGTCAAGACAAAGAGTTGGAGCAGGGGATGTGACTTAGTTTAGAGGACCATTAAAACCGAGAAGATGAAGGGCCTGCATCCTAAAGACCCCACTTGGGTTGTGTGTGTGTGTGTGTGTGTGTGTGTGTGTGTGTGTGTGTGTGTGTTTGGTTTGGTTTTTATCCATGTCAGTGGTTGGGGGGGGAGAGGATTGCTTGAGTCCAGAAGTTTGAGTTAACCTGGACAACATAACACATCCATGTAGCTATAAAAACTGAAACAAATTAGCTGAGATTGGTCGCACATACCTATAGTTTCAGATGCCTGGAATCCTGAGAAGAAAAAATCTGTTGCACTCAAAAGGTCAAAATTGTCATACTCTGGGTAGAGTCACCTCAAGCCTGCCTGGGTTACAGAGTGAAACTCAGACTCAGAAAATATATTTAAATTAATTTTTAGAAAATAAAGGCCAGTCTGGTGCAGTGGCTCATGCCTATAATCCCAGAACTTTGGGAGGCCGAGGCAAGAGGAGTACCTGAGCCTGCAGGTTTGAAACAACCCTGGGCAACATGGTGAGACCTCGTCTCTACAATAAAAAAAAATTAGCTGTCCGTGGTAGCACATGCCAGTAGTTCTGGCTCTTTGGAAGGCTGAGGCGAAAGGATTGCCTGAGCCCAGCAAATCGAGGTTATGATGGCTGGGAGTGTGCCACTGCAATGCATCCAGAGCGACAGAGTGAGACTCCAACTCAAAAAAAAGTAAAAATGAAATTAAAGTCATATTTTCAACATGTAGATGTGACATGTCCAGATAATCTCCCCTGAAAAGAAATGTCGGAGAAGGAGGAGGAGGAAGAGGCACAAAAGGCTTCTTCCCAGGTAAATGTGTCCCAGGCCAGTTTCTGTGTCTCTCTTCCTACTGGAATGTCATGATTTTAGAGCATGCAAATCTCAACTGCTACTTGTGATTGTCCTGCCTTGTGAGTTTGACTCATTTTGATTCTTCTTCTGATATTCAAGTGCTGTGAAAAATTCTTTTTTCCTACATGCCTCTGCCTTCTCTTTGTTTCTTCTTTCAGGATTTATAGCTGCTGTGTATATTTCTCACCAAGAATTTATGACCTGCATTATTAGTGGTTGTGGAACATGGAAAAACACAGATAACCAAGATTGCTATTGGAAATGGGCTATATCCTCAGAGTCTAGTGAAGCATGGAAAGAAATATTATTAAGGTTCCATCTGGTTGCTCCATCCGCTCCATGCAGAAGAGAAATAATAAAATACACACTTATGCAAGGTGGCTATTACTGCCCCGAATAACTCAGGAATTTGGAATAAAAAATGAGAATAGTCTTGAACTCTAGGATCCTAAAAAAAGAGAATATCAATGAGCTTTTGGGTGTTACAAAACATGGAAGATACTTGTAGGTGGAATTCTACATAAAATATTTCTTTCTTCATCATTAGATTCAAATTATACTTTACAAACTTTTTGGTTAATAATATCACAGCACTAGCCGGGCTCAGTGGCTCAGCCTGTAATCCCGCGCCTTTGGGAGGCTGAGGTGAATGGATTGCCTGAGCCCATGGGTTCGAGACCCACCTGGGAAACTTGGTGAGACCTCATCTTTACAATAAAAATCAAAAATTAGCCAGGCATGGTTGCATGAGCCTGTAGTTCCAGCTATTTGGAAGGCTGAGGCGGAAGGATCGCCGGAGCCCAGCGGGTCGAGGCTGCAGTGGCCGAGAGCGGCCACTATACTCCAGTCTGGGTGACAGAGTGAGACTTAAATTCAAATAATAATAATAATAATAATAATAATATCACAGCACTGATGTTGTGTTGTGTGTTTGCCTTGCATGTGACAACAGTTTGTCCCAGCCACTTAGGAAGCTGAGAGAAGTAAATTTTTTTTTTTTTTTTTTGAGTTGCCCAGACTGGAGTGCAGTGGCCATTCCTGGCCACCGCAGCCTCGACCTGCTGGGCTCTGGTGATCTGTTGGGGGCCGGCCACAGAGGCCCACTGAGCATTAGGGATCAGGGAGGGTCATGGACCCCGAGACCTCTAGGATGTGTTCGGGAGCCATTGACCCCATTTTCCTCCTCCTTTTACCATGCAGCGCAAGTAACCTAAAGAAACTCTACTGATCTAAGCTGAAGGATCTGTGACTGTGACAGGCATGTCTCATTCTAGAAACCCATTGTTCCTGTTTTCCATAAACTGCAATTTTTGCTTAGATATTAGATATAATTCAAATTCAGGTCACATTTGGGAGACTTTTATATGGTACAAGCTTCTTTATAAGATTTAAAAGTATATTTTTAGAATTAGTATATACTTATGGAGAGCTGTTTTCAGCTTTTCAATAGTATAAATGACTATTTAGAGTTATCAGAAATCACCCAGCACAGAGTTTGGGCTGGGCCACATTCCTGAGTGCCCAGCGCCTACTTTGGACTGGGCTGCATTCTTTTAGGCCGGCTTTAGCTACAGTTAGTGTAGGGTGTTTTCTACCTATTACAGAAATTGAATTTATTTTATTCATAGAAAGTATTGTAGAATAGGTCATGCTACGTCAGGGAATCATGTTAGTTCAAGCATGATCAATCATGATATTTTGAGGTTTAATAAGAATACAGTTAACTTTAGAAATTTCATTGTCTCCATTTTCTACTATTGTGGTTTTGGCCTTAGTACATTTACAGTTTATATTGGGTTTTATTTTTAGAAGATTTGCTGCTGATTATCAGCTTTATATATTAGGATTAGGAATTAGAAACTTTCATAGAAATTAGGATAGATATATAGGACTTTAGAATAGCCATTTTGTTAAGAGGTTGTAGTCTATTGTTCCAAAAGGTGGCCCACCGTGTACCTTGGACTGGGCCACATCCTGTAGAACCCAGTGTGATCTTTGGACTGGGCCACATTCTTTAGGAATTGGCTTAAACTATAATTAAGAGCTTCCGTAGCATTGTGTAAGTAGTATTAGCATAGAATAGAAAGGTAATAAAGTTTAAGTTAGTCATCATGGGTATTGTATGAGCTTTAGAATTTATTGATTATCAGAACATCATGATGCTAGTAGGGATTGTTGCACTGCTTTTGAAGAGCATTAACTAGCAAAGGGAACAATAAGACAATCTTGGGGTTTGTCCTTCCTCATACCTAAGAAAACATCTGGTGGGTGGGGGATGCCCCTCCTGCACCTGGCTTTGTGTTCACTTGAAAGACTTGTGAGACTGTATGTCTAAAATTTGGAGATAAATACCTGCTGTAACTTTCAGTAAACGGCTTCTGCTCATTTCACTGAACAGTTGTCCCCTTTCTTTCTCTTTCTTCCTTTTTATATCTATCCTTCCATCTTTCTTTCTTTTAATATCTGTCCCCACAGATTCGCTGACACCACCACATCTTCCAAGGGACTCCCTGAAACTTGCAGGGGCTGGCCCTGCAGTGATCCTTCCGCCTCAGCCTTCCAAGTAGCTGGAACTACAGGCGCACGCTACCACGCCCGGCTAATTTTTTAAATTTATTGTAGAGATGAGGTCTCTCCAGCCTAGGCAAGTCTCAAACCCGTGGGCAATCCACTCACCTCAGCCTCCCAAAGGCATGGGATTATAGGCTGAGCCACCGAGCCCGGAAGAAGTGAATCTTTTTAGGCCAGGAGTTCAAGGCTGCAATGAGCTGTGATTATGCCACTGCATCCCAAGATGGGCAGCAAAGTGAGACCCCCCGAAGTTAAATAAATAAAAATGCAGAAACTTATGTTTACCCCAGATCACCTGAATCAGAAGCTGCATTTGTGTGTGTGTGTGTGTGTGTGTGTGTGTGTGTGTTGGTGTCTCACTCTGTCACCCAGACTGGAGTGCAGTGGCACACTCCCAGCCACCTCAGCATCTACCTGCTGGGCTCCAGTGATCCTTCCGCCACATTCTTCCAAGTAGCTGGAACTACAGGCACACACTACCTTGCCTAGTAATTTCTGATTCATTGTAGAGACGAGGCCTTGCCAGGTTGCCTGGGTGGGTCTTCCTTACTCAACCTGTAATCCCAGCATTTTGGGAAGCCAAGGCGAGTGAATTGCCTGAGCCCACGGATTCAAGACCACCCTTGGAACTTGGCAAGACTTTGTCTCTACAATAAAATAAAAAATATTCGGATGTAGTAGCAGACATCTGTAGTTCTGGCTACTTGGAGGGATCTCCGGAGCCCAGTAAGTCGACACTGGGGTGACCATGAGCATGCATGCCACTGCACTGCAGCTTAGGTGAAGGAGTGAGGCTCCAACTCAAATAAACAAATAAATAAAAATATACTGGATGAAATTTTCTAACTCATGTGTTTTCTGTCTGGCAAATACTACAATTATTCTGTATGATAGAAATATAGCACTCTAAAATGTACGGTACCCACATTTTTCACTATATTACTCACAAAAGTAAAGTATCTAACCTAGTTGAGTGGATTTTATTCCCTGCTTATGACTCAGACAATATATTAGAGAATATTTGAGGTTAACTATTGTCTTATTGGATAATTCCACTTGTCATATTAGCTGAACCTCTTTTTGTTATACTCTCCTTTCACCTAGAGTCCATGATCACTTGACAAATACGTGTCGTTGTGTTTTCAGGGGCTATTGACATTCAGGGATGTGACCATAGAATTCTCTCCAGAAGAGTGGGAATGCCTAGACCTGGCTCTATGAATTTTGTACAAGAAGGTGATGTTAGAGATTCATGGGAAACTGGTATTTCTCAGTGAGGACAATCTTAAGAAACAATTTATCTTCCATACAAAGACTTTCATGTCCTTTAGTAGAATGTTTTCTGTGAATTTCTGCTTTGCAAAAATGAGTTTCAACTTCATAAACCTTTCCCTATTTTGAAATGATCTGTGCCCTTCACACTATATTAGTGATAAGTCCAGAAATTTGGGGGCATAAAATATTATTGCTTGGGAACCCCCTTGGATTGCTCCTATTGTGGGAGATTTTCAGTAATATCAATAAATCCTGCTCTAAAAAAACCCTATATATATATAGTTCTCCATACCTTAAAATCCAATAGCTGCCATCTATTTTTGATTCACTAGTGTTGAACTAAGGACCTACAATCTTAAAATTATTCTGAAATGTTCTAAAGGTTCAGTGGAAAAACAATATTTGGGAATTAATTTTGTAGAATCTTGTTTAGTGTGTTCTTTCCTGTACATAGTACTAGGATTGTAATAGGAGAATCCCAGCAAGTGTTATGTTACTTTTTCTAATAAAACAGGTCTTGATGTCTCTAAGCCAGACACGATCATCTGTCTGGAGTGAAGTAAGGAGCCCTGGAGACACAGGACATTAGCCAGACCCCCAGGTAGGTAGGAGTGAGTGAAACAGATGACACAGGTCAACGTGGAATCAGAGCTTGAAATGAGGTTTGCCATGTGGTCTGCTACTATGGAAATAGTTCCTGAGGAGCCAGGGATTTTTTTTCTCTTGCTGTCCAAGGGGACGTCTGCTGTTCCATGCACTGAAATCCCCAGAAACTCTTGTTTTCCTTCTGTTAATTTTCTTCAAGATTACAGTGAAAATCACAGTTCTTTTAATGGTTCATAAGGGACTGTATGATAAGACTGCTCTTCCGTTGCTTTGGGACACATGAAAATATTTATGCATTTATTTACAAACCATTTTTTAGGTTTTATTTTTGCATGATGTTGGAAATATGTAAGAGTAGTGGTAACTTTGTTTTTGAACTCTGGAATCCCAAGAACACTGTGAACAGAGGTTTTGTTTTCTGCTTTATGATTTCCTTACCTAGGCAGGTTTCAAATGTGATTCTATAGGAATTCATACTCCTAGTCATGCTTGTGGCTCATGTAGTAATCCCAGGACTTTGAGGGACAGAGAGAAGAGCATTGTCTGTACCCAGGATTTTGAAACCAGCTTGGGCAAGTTGGCCAGACCTCTCTTTACAAATAATTAAGAAAAATGAGACAAGTATAGTGGTTGATGCCTGTATTTCTAGCTACTTAGAAGGCTGAGGTAGAAGGATCACCTGAGCTCAACAGGCTGAGGTTGTGGTGGTTGTGTGTATGCCTCTGCACTCCAACGTGAGTGACAGACTCCGACTCAAAATAAATAAATAAATTCATACTTTGTAATTTACCAGGATCTCCCAGATAATAGGAAAGCCCAGCGGGGAAGACCCAGCTCTGTGAGTAGGCACTGGAGATGAAGACCTGCCCCCTCACTTCCAATTCCTGATTGGTCATTTCAGAACATAAAGCTGATTGATCAGAGGAGACCCCAGGGTCCACCCCCTGGTCTTGAGTGACTTGCGATGCGATCAAATGGTGGCTCTATGAGGCAAGAAAAGGTGAAGATTTCTCCCTGCACCAGAATTGTAGGTGGGAGGAGCTGGCTGACTCACGTGTCATGGGCATGCGGGGAACCCTAGAGTCTTGAGAACTCCTTGTCCGCGGGTCACGCGGGGCTGCAGAATGACAATCACAGCACATCGTTTCGGGGTAGGACACATCCCGCCCCATCAGAACCCTGCTGTTTCAGTCTCCCTGGCACTACCTCCGAGGGACAACTGGGGCAGGGCGGGCTGGAGAGTGGTAATGGCGACACCTGGGAGTGCACCTGGTCCTGAACCAACTGGGGGACAAGGCTTGCCATCCCCCTTCCCTGGGCAACTCGGAGTCTTCTCCACCCACATCCAGGTCCCTCCAGAGCACCAGCCTCCTCAGTCCAGGGCCCACCTGCTTTCTCAACCCCCTTGGGGGGTAGGGGGACTGATGTCCTAGACACTGCCCATGGGACGCCAGCCTCTGTTTTCTCCAGTTGAAGCCAAGTGAAGCTGCTTTAGGAAAAATCCCCATCCAGATGCCACCACAGTTTCAGAGCTTTGTCAGGGGTCGCGAGATGTGACTTCCTGGAAATATCACCCTCACTGACACCTTGTTCATGGATGTGGATTTTCAGGCATTAGGGAGTGAAACATTTGGTTGTTGTTGGAGTCTCATTCTGTTGCCTGGGCTGGAAAGCAGGGTCACGCTCATGGCCACCACAGCATCGACCTGGTGGCCTTGACGATCCTTCTGCCCCACCCTTCCAAGTAGCTGGAACTACAGGTGCATCTATCATGTCTGGCTTATTTTTCATTTATTGTAGAGAGGGGGCCTTCCCAAGTTGTCCCGGCTGGTCTTGAACACACAGGCTCAGACAATCCACTATCCTTGACCTCCCAAAGTGCTGGGATTACAGGATAAACCACGAAATCCAGCCAGGGAGTGAAATTGTTGGGTCACTCAGGGATCTGCTAAAAGAAGAAACCCCACTCCCAAGCACATGTCTAGGGGATCATTTTTTTTTTTTCAATGACTAGGTTTCACCAAGTTTCCCAGGCTGGTCTCGAATCCTTGGATTTAGGCAATCCTCCATCTCCACTCCTCAAAGCGCTGGGAGGTCAGGTGTGAGCCACCGCACCCAGTCTAGTGGACCATATTTACCAACCCATTTCAGTGGACGTGAAATCAACCTGAAACTGATGGCGGTTCAGGCATTTTACACGAAAACTCATTGGGCTCATCTCACCTGTGCCTGTGGACAGTGTCAAAGAGACACAGAGGGTGACCTGATTCCTCAGTAACAAATGGTGATCCAGCTTTGGGATTATGACATTCAAAGTGAGAGGCACTTAGGGGAAATTGGAAACTCATCAGTTGGCATCTCTGCTTTGGATGTAAGACTTGTCCCCCACAGTGTTGAGGGATGCATCTACCTCACTGGGACCCATCTGAGGAATTTGTCCAGCCAGTGGAAAACTCCAGGAGCACTTCTACTTCCATGTAGCCTTCTAATAATTGATGACCCTAAATTCTCATGACCTCAGAGGAAATTTTTTTATTTCCCGATTAAACAGCTTTCATGTTCTTTTATCTAAGGCATAAAACTCGGCTGTTAATGACATGTTTCTTTTTTCTTTTTTTTGAGTTGGAGTCTCATTCCATGGCCCAGTCTGGAGTGCTCTGGCATGCTCCTGGCCACTGCAGCCTCGACCTCTGGGCTCCGGCCATCCTTCTGCCTCAGCCTTCCAAGTAGCCAAAACTACTGGTGTGTGCTACCACACCTAGCTAATTTTTTATTTATTGTAGAGACAAGGCCTTGCCAAGTGGTCCCAGCAGGTCTCATCCCCGTGGACTTAGGTAATCCACTTGCTTCGGCCTCCCAAATTGTTGGGATTACAAGACATATTTCAATTCACATGTACCAAAGGTTTAAAAAAATGATTCCCAAATAATGGATAAAATAATGAAGGCCAGGTCAGTACTTGTAAAAAAATGTACACCTTAAGGATTAAATACATATGAGCTCATCAGCACCTTTGTTAAAGAAGAAAATGCGAACATCTTTGGAGATGACAGGATGAGCAATTATAAGGAGACCACAGGTTTACACAAGGGCTCTTCCTTTTTTATTTTATTTTTTGAGTTGAAGTCTCATCCTGTTGCCCATGCTGGAGTGAGGTGACATGCTCACAGCCACTGCAGACTCAAACTACTGGGCTCAGGCAATTCTTCCACCTCAGGCTCCAAATTAGATGGAACTACAGGTGCACGCTACCATGTGTGGCTAATTTTCTTTGATTTACTGTAGATACTAGGTCTCACCAAGTTGCCCAGGTTGGTATCAAACCCCTGAGTCCAGGCAATCCTCTCGCCTTAGCCTCCCAAGGTGCTGGGATTACAGGTTTGTGTCTTCCAATTTTATTATTTATTTATTTATTTATTTTTTGAGTTGGGGTCTCACTCTGTCACCCAGACTGGAGTGCAGTGGCTGCTCCCGGCAACTGCAGACTCGGCCTGCTGTGGTCTGGCTATCCTTCTGCCTCAGCCTCCCAAGTAGCTGGAACTACAGGCACGTGCTACCACATCCAGCTAGTGTCCTATTGGTTTTCTTTTTACATCATGTTGGAAATATGTGAGAGGAGAGGTGACTCTGTAATTTGACCCTGAAATCCCAAGAACACTGTGAAACAGATGCTTTACATTTTCTGCTATATGATTTCCTAACCTAGGCAGGTTTCAAATGTGATTCCACAGAAATTCATACTTCAAGTCAGGCTGGTGGCTCATACAATAATCCTAGCACTTTGGGAGGCAGAAGCAAGAACACTGCTTGAACCTAGGATTTTGAAACCAACCAGGGCAAGTTGGCCAGACCTCGTCTTTACAATAAATTAAGAAAAATTAGCCAAGCATGGTGGCACAAGACTATAGTTCTAACTCTTTAGAAAACTGAGGTGGAAGGGTCAACTGAGCTTTGAAGGCTGAGGTTGTGCCTAGGCGCTCCAACCTGGGCAACAGAGACTCCAACTCTACATAAATAAATTCATACTCAATAATTTTACCAGAACACAAAATATCACTCTAGATAGAAGAAATCAGATGCAAATACATGTATTTTTTATGTAAGTTTAACGTGGGCTATTTTACAGAAATGAAATTTGTATAACCACATATTTTTTGTATAAAATGTAATAATTTGATATGTAAATACATAGTGAAACGATGACTACAATCAAGTTAATAAACATATCAATCACCTTAAGTGGTTGCCATTTTTATTTTTTGTAATAACACTTAGCGTCTACTATAGTCACTATGGCATAGGTTAGATCACTATAACTCACTTAGAAGTTAAGTTTTGTAACCAATGAAAAAATCTCTCAGCTTCCTCACCTGCACATCCAGATGACCACGATTGTACTTTCTCAATCTGAGTCTTATGTTTTTTTATTTCATTCATACAGTATTTTAATTTGTGTGCTTGGTGCATGTGGCATAGCACAATAATTATCTGATGTGAAAAAATAATGCTAAATAAACAAAAAATTATGAAATTGTAGATAAATTAAAAAATAAAAATAGTAAGAAACTGTAACCCATAAAATCACGGATAAACAGTTGCACTGTTAAACAGAATCCTTTTACAATAACTACAATTTTCAACTTTGGTTGGGCATCCATGAAAAACAGACATTAGCGGGCTCGGTGGCTCAGCCTGTAATCCCGCACCTTTGGGAGGCTGAGGTGAGTGAATTGCCTGAGCCCGCGGGTTTGAGACCCACCTGGGCAGCAAGACCTCATCTCTACAATAAATCAAAAAATCAGCCGGGTGTTGTAGTGAATGCCTGTAGTTCTGGCTACTTGGAAGGCTGAGAGACAAGTGACATTTAAGAAAACGAATTTTAATTACTTATAAAAAGATTTGATGAGAAAATTTTAAGAGCTAATCTATTATTTATTTATTTATTGAGTTGCAGTCTCATTCTGTTCCCCAGGCTGGAGTGCAGTGGCATGCTCACAGCCACCACAGTCTCAACCTGTTGGGCTAGGTGACCCTTCTGAAAGGACACACTGAGAGAGGGAAGTCATTTTTCATCTTGTTCCTAAACCTTAATACAATGATGAGAATGTATTAGCTATGCTTTTGGAGAAATGCACACTTTAAGTAAAATTAACTTTGTCTTTTCAGGAACAGACTTCCTGGTGCCAGGCATCAGGGGTGTCTCATAGTGTCAATCAAGCTTGCCTAGAGTAAAGGGAATTTACAAGGCCAAAGACATCATGCATTGGGCAAGGACTGTAAAATCATGAAACTTGTAATTACAGAAGTGACAACCACTCAGAGGGAGAGCAGGTCGGGATTCGATCTTCTAGTAAATTGGGCACTGTCTACAGGGAAGCCAAGGATCCCCCAAAGCTACCCACTGGGAATGCCTGGGAGATAAGGAGAGGTGCACCCTCCATTAGCTCTAAGGGATGTCATTCAGGAAGGTACAGGAGAATTAGAATCCTTGTCATGCCCTTCTCTAGGGGCTTTGATAATGTGGGTGGACATTAATGTGTCCCTGTGTCACAGGATCTCCACGACATCCACAGGTGGTTGATAAGGAAGTCATGGCAGTCACGTGCAATATCTCCAAGGAAAGGATTTAAGCCAGAGCTTTGTGGGGCTATGATGCTACACTCTCCTAGAGTGTGGGCCCGCTCCCTGTCTGTGGGGGGTGAACTTTTCTAAAATAAATCATTTCTTCTCTCACCTCTGTGTGTTGCAATTCTTTGCATTTACTTGGATCTCTGGGTTCCCACCGCAGCACCTCTGGCTTGCTGGCTCTGACAGTGCTGCTCCTCTTCCCTCTCATTTTTCCTCTCCAGCACTCCACCCTCACTCTGTCCGAACCCTAACACCTTCCACCTCAGCCTTCCAAGTATCTGCAACTACAGGCACACACCATCATGACTTTTTAATTTTTTAATTTATTGTAGAGATGAGGTCTCACTATCTTGCCCAGGCTCATCTCGAACCCTTGGGCTCAGGCAATTCTCTCATCTCAGCCTCCCAAAGTGATGGGATTCTAGGTGTGTGTCACTACACTTGGCTAAGACTAAGCATTTAAATTATACTACTGAATCTTCTTCACTAGGTTATAAATATACTGCTGTTATTTATGCACAAAAGGGAAAGTGGTAATTTAGTCTTTGGAAATGAAGAAAAACCTTACATTTATAAATACTGGAGGCAATTTGAATGTTGTAAAATATGGTATGACACACATGTATAAAAGGAACCATTAGAATTACATATTGTTCACATGCAAGTTGAATGACATGAAATGAAATGCTAATTATAACTTTTCACATGCAATAAACAAAAAATAAATATTTAAACAAAAGTGGAAAGTTTACTAATTATCTAACTCACCTCTTAAATGATACATACATTCAAGTATGTTATTGCAGAACATTTTAAACTAAAATTATATATAAACTAATATACTTCAAATTAAAAACTAAAAGTACATAACTTAGTTCTGGTATTCTATATAATAATAGAACAAAAATTATAAAATGATAGTTGAAAGGACAAAAGGTAACAAATTTTTTACTGTAGCTTGGCAAAGTTTTAGGTTTACCTACAACCTTCATTTCTTTTGAAATACTATGAGGTGATTAGATACAACATTCTATTTTATAGAAGACACATTTAGGCAAATAAAGGTTAAATTTCTAAATTTAGGCCGAGCTTGGTGGCTCAGCCTGTAATCCCAAAGTTTTGGGAGGCCAAGGCGAGTGGGTTGTCTGATCCCGTGGGTTCGAGACACACCTCGGCAACTTGGCGAGACCTTATCTGTACAATAAATAAAAAAATTAGCCGGGTATGGTAGTACGTGCCTGTAGTTCCAGCTACTTGGAAAGATGAGGCAGAAGGATTGCCAGAGCCCAATAGATTTTTTAAAATGACTTAAAAGAGGAATCCCTAGAAATATACCCAGATTTCCCCCATACTCGCCCGGCTTAAAGTTTTGGCTTTTTGTGAAGATATCTTTTGACTAGATTTTGTCACCCTGACATGGAGTACTAAAGAAAATGATGGCGTATTATAGATGACAGGTTTGTGTCTATTGAGTAAAAACAACATTTTTTACAGCACAAGAAATGCTTTAATACTATAGACAGTATACTAGGGAGGAAAAGATTATGGGATCTAAAAATAAAAGAGGACGGCTCGGTGGCTCAGCCTGTAATCCTGCACCTTTGGGAGGCTAAGGTGAGTGGATTGCCTGAGCCCGCAGGTTCACGACCCATCTGGGTAACTTGGCAAGACCTCATCTCTACAATAAATCAAAAAATCAGCCAGGCGTTGTAGCGTGTGCCTGTAATTCCAGCTACTCGGAAGGCTGAGGCAGAAGGATCACCAGATCCCCAGCAGATCCAGGCTGCGGTGGCCAGGAGCAGCCACTGCACTCCAGTCTGGGTGACAGAGTGAGATTCTAACTCAAAAAAAAAAAAGAAAAAGAAAGAGGACAATCTTTGGTTATCAGAAAATAGAGTCAACATATCCTGACATTATACTTGAGAAGCATCTACAATCTATAGCCCCGCTGACTAATATCATCTTTTCATTGTAAAAAGCTAGACTATTAATTACTGAAATAAGCAACTGAGTTTTAAATTTTCTTTTTTCTTTTTTTTTTTGAGTTGGAGCCTCACTCTGTCGCCCAGACTGGAGTGCAGTGGTACAATCACGACCAGCACAGAATCGACCTGCTGAGCTCAGGTGATCTTTCCAACTCAGTGTTCCAAGTAGCCAGAACTACAGGCATGTGCCACCAAGTCCGGTTAATTTTTGATTTATTGTAGAGACCAGATCTTACCAAGTTGCCCAGGGTGGTCACGAACCCACAGGCGCAGGCAATCCATGCACCTCAGCCTCCCAAAGTGCTGGGATTACAGGCTGAGCCACCGAACCCGGCCTAAATTTTCAAATATATATATGAAACAAATTCCAGTTAAAGAAACAAAATAAATTTACATAAATCTACCGTAAAGAAATAAAGATCCATGCATTATTATTATTATTATTATTGAATTGGAGTCTCACTCTGTTGCCCAGACTGGAGTGCAGTGGCCACTCCCGGCCACCGCAGCCTCGACCTGCTGGGCTCTGGCGATCCTTCCGCCCCAGCCTTCCAAGTAGTCGAAACTACAGGCGTGCGCTACCACCCCCGGCTAATTTTTTATTTATTGTAGAGACGAGGTCTCCCCAATTTGCCCGGGTGGGTCTTGAGCCTGTGGGCTCAGGCAATCCATTCACCTCGGCCTCCCAAAATGCTGGGATTACAGGCTGAACCACCGAGCCTGGCTGCATTATTTTTTAAAAAATTAAAATAATCCTCTTAAGCATGCTTAATAAGTAAAATAGAACACAAACAGACAAAAAATAGAAATTACATAGGTAATTGAGAATATCAATATAGAGTAAAACTATAGACAAGAATTCAATAAGACAGTGAAGCTTCAAAATACAGTAACTGAATTTTAAAAAATTAACTAGAGGGGCATAATAGTCATCAAGCAGAAAAAAATGAAAAAGTTAAAGATGTGTCAGTTATAAATATTAAGACAGGAATGCAAAATGAATAAATATAAAATGTATATAGACTTGGACAACATCGAGCAATCCAATATCCTGATCACAGAATGCAATAATCTATTTTAAAAAACAAAATTTTTGCAGTTGGAGTCTCACTTTGTTGCTCAGACTGGAGTGCAGTGGCACACTCCCTGCCACCACAGCATCTACCTCCTGAGTTCCAGCGATCCTTATGCCTCAGTCTTCCAAGGCTGATTTATTGTAGACATGAGGTCTCACCATGTTGCCCGTGTGGGTCTCAAAACTGCAGGCTCAGGCAGTCAATTCACCTTTTCCTCCCAAGCGCTGGGATCACAGGCTAAGCCACTGAGTCTGGCCCCAAATATTTTTGATTCATTGGCTGAATCCAGAGAGGCAGAATCTACAGATATGCACCCAGAGGTACAAGATCTGGAAAAACTAGTTGAAATATAAGGGAAAACATAGACTTACCAAAATAAGCAAAACTGAGGGTGTTATTTTTTGGAGTATTTTGTTAGAGTCTCACTCCATTGCCCAGGCTGGAGTGTAGTAGCACACTCATGGCTAACCCAGTGTCGACCTGCTAGGCCCTGGCAATCCTTCCACCTTAGCCTTCCAAGTAGCTGGAAATACAGGTGCACACTACCACACCCAGCTTATTTTTTATTTATTGTAGGGAGGAGGTCTTTCCAAATTGCCCAGGTTGATCTCAAAACCGCAGGCTCAGGCAATCCACTCACCTTGATCTCCCAAAGTGCTGGGATTACAGACTCAGCCACCGAGCCTGACCTGAGGGTATTTGTTTCCATGAAAATAACCCTACAAGAAATGCCCCAAGGGAATATTTCTCTTGAAAAATAAAACTATGGTGAACAGCATCATTAAACCTAAAAAAAATTATAAAATTATCTTAAAGATGCTGTATATTCTAATAGAAAATGCTCTGCTATCATAATTATGGTGTCTAAAATGTCCATAGTTTATTACAGAATTTTTAAAAACAAAATTTGAACACATCTTTCTTTACATACACACAACATAAAATGTGTATTTTTGTGACAGTAATAAAGAAACAAGAGGCATAAGACAGTGTTGGCTGGGCACATCAGCTCACACATATTTTTAGCACTTTGGGAGGCCAAGGTGAGAGGACTGTGTGAGTCCACAGGTTCGAGACCAGCCTGGACAACATGGCAAGACTTCATTGCTACAATAAAGCAAAACATTAGCTGGGCGGCAGGGCGTGTTCCTGTAGTTGCAGCTACTTGGAAGGGTGAGGCAAAAGTATTGCCTGAGTCCAGTGAGACTACAGTGGCCTTGAGCATGTCGCACTCCAGGCTAATCCAGACTGGAGTGTAGTGACATGATTATGACTCAACCTATGGTCTCTGGCAATTCTTCCCCTAAGCCTCCCAAGTACCTGGGAACAACAAGCGCCACCACACCTGACTAATTTTTTATAATTTTTTGTAGATTGAACTGCTTAGGCTGCTCTCAAACCCCTGGACTCAAGACATCCTCCCACCTCAGTCACCCAGATGTTAATCTCCAAAATACACAAGAAAATTACACAAATCAAAGGCAACAACAAGAGAATGATAATCACCAGACTAAAAAATAGCCCCCAAATGAATTGTTATTTATTCAATGAGTAAATACAAATTGCCAACAGGAATATGAAACAGCACTCAACAGCACAAAACAGGCAATTTCAAATAAACACAATAATGATAATATTATCTCACACCTGTTTAGGATGGCTAATATCAATGATGAGAAAACATTTCTTTCTTTCTTTTTTTTTGAGTTGGAGTCTCACTCTGTTGCCCAGACTGGAGTGCAGTGGCTGCTTCCGGCCACCACAGCCTCGACCTGCTGGGCTCCGGTGATCCTTCCACCTCCGTCTTCCAAGTAGCTGGAATTACAGGCATGCGCTACCACGCCTGGCTGATTTTTTATTTTGATTTATTGTAGAGATGAGGTCTCACTGCCCAGGTGGGTCTTGAACCCGCGGGCTCAGGCAACCCACTCACCTCAGCCTCCCAAAGGTGTGGGATTACAGGCTGAGCCACCAAGCCCAGCTGAGATAACATTTCATAATGATTGGAAGAAAAAGAAATACTGTATACTGTTGATGAGTTTAAAATTGGTAGAGTCATTATAAAAATCATTAGAACATTCCTTTTTTCTTTTTTTATTGAGTTGGCATCTCTCTGTTACCCAGGTTGGAGGGCATTGTTATTTACCGGTCACCACAGTCTCAACCTGCTCAGCTCAGGTGATCCTTTAGCCTCAGCTTTCCAACTAGCTGGTAACACAGGTACACACCACCATGCTCGGCTCAAGCCAGTAATTCCAACAATTTGGTACCTGAGGTGACAGAATGACCTGAGCTCAGAAGTTTAAGACCAGACTGGGCAAGTTGGTGAGACCTTGAAACAACAATAATTTTTTTTTTTTTAAAGCTGGGCATGGTAGCTCAGACCTGTAGATCCGGCTACTTGGAAAGCTGAGGCAGAAGATTCACCTGAGCACAGCAGATTATGACTCCAGTGGCCATTAACATGCCACACACTCCAGCCTGGGCAACAATGAGGCTCCAACTCAGGGGAACAAAAAATACTACATAATCTCACACGTGTGGAATCAAAAAAGATTGACCTCATAGAGGAAGAAATTACAAGGACGGTCACCAGGACCTGCAGTTTGGAAAAATGGGAAATGTTTTTCAGTGGTTACAAAACTTTAATATCACTGAGTTTTAGGGAACTAGTGTATAACACCGAGCCTTATAGTTAATAAGAAAATTTGCTAAAATAATGGAAATTATGGGTTCTCCTTACAAAACATAAAAATGACAACTATAGGCCCAGCACTTTGTGAGGCCGAGGAAAGTGAATTCCCTGAGCCCGCAGGTTTGAGACCCACCTGGGAAACTTGGTGAGATGCTATCTCTATGATAAATAAAAAATTAGCCAGGAATGGTAGTGGACACCTGTAATTCTAGCTCCTTTGAAGGCTGAGGTAGAAGTATCATTGAAGCCCACTAGGTCGAGATTGTGGTGGCCAGCAGCATGTCACTGTACTGCCATATGGGCAACAGAGTGAGACTACAGCTCAAAAAAAAATGGCAGCTATCTAATGTGATTGATTTGTTCATTAGCATAATTATAATCTTCATATCACAATGTATAGGGATATCAAATTATTACACTATACACAATATATGGTTGTACATTATGTATAAAAATCAGATATTAAACACATACATAAACATACGCACATGTGTACGTACATATGCATATATGTAAAGTAGTTCTAAGCATCATACTAAACAAAGAAAATTCTAAAATAAGAATTATCAAGAAACAAGTTAATGTGGGAGTTTAATATATGTTTACCAATGTTCTATGCGATATAGTAGACTTAAGAATTTGGATATGTAGAAATAAATTTTCAAACTCAGTTTACACTAACAAAAATTAAAGTAAAGTAACAGAATTTCTTCAATTGAGAGAGAGTTTGTGTCCTGGTAGAATTATGGAGTATGAATTTAAATAAAATCGCAGTGGAAACCACCATAGGATAGAAAATTATAAAGTAGAACACATATAACATCTGTCCAGAGAATTCTTAAAATTTCTCAAATAATACTCCCTCAACTATTTCGAACATGACACAAAAAGAAAGCTTAAAAATAGTTTGAAATGAATTTTGTAAATAAATAAGCAGATATTTGCATGTCTCCAAAAGCATCAGAAAAGTCGTCAGATAGTGCAGTCCCTAACAAGCCATTAAGTGGACTTTGATTTCTTCTGTAACCTTGAAAGAAGGTCACTGAAACAGAGTTTTTGGAGAATTTCAGAACATGGAATAATAGATGTCCCTCTGTGATAGCAAGAGAAAGGATCCTCGGCTTCTCAGAAACCATTTCCATTGGAGCAGACAACCTTTGCAAACCACATTTCAAGCTCTACTTCCTCAACCTGTCATCTGCTTCATTCACTTCCTTACCTGGAGGTTTGGCTAATGTGCTGTGTTTCTTCACATCCCAGGGCTCTTTCCTTTGCTCCAGACATGTGATCAGGTCTGGCTTAGATACAGCAAGTCCTGTTTAATTAGAAAAGGGTAGCATGACTCTTGCCGGGATTCCTTAATTACAAACCTAGTATTGTGATCAGTAGATAATACATTATATGGGGAGACACCTCATATCAACAAGGGTGCCTGTATGAAGCATATTTGTATACTTAACACTTAACTGTACCCCACAATATCATAATAAAAAAATAAAATAAAATAAAAAAAGAGAAAAAAGTGAATACATTATACAAGATTCTAGAAAATTAACCCCAAAATACTGTTCCCCAATAAAACCTTTAGAACATATAGATAGAATTTTTTTTTTTTGGAGTTGGAGTCTCACTCTGTCGCCCAGACTGGAGTGCAGTGGCCGCTCCCAGCCACCGCAGCCTTGACCTGCTAGGCTCTGGCGATCCTTCCGCTTCAGCTTTCCAAGTAGCCGGAATTACAGGAGCACAGTACCATACCTGGCTAATTTTTTTATGTATTGTAGAGATGAGGTCTCGCTGAGTTGCCCAGGTGGGTCTCGAACCCATGGGCTCAGGCAATCCACTCACCTCAGCCTCCCAAAGGGGTGGGATTACAGGCTGAGCCACCAAGCCCAGCTATAGATAGAATTTTAAATTTGTGGGTTCTTTTTTTTTTTTTTTTTGAGTTGGAGTCTCACTCCATCGCCCAGGATGGAATGCAGTGTCATGCCCATGGCCAGTGCAGTATTGATCTGCTCAGCTCAGGTGATTATTCTCTTCAGACTTCAAAGTAGCCAGAAATACAGGTGAGTGCTACAATGCTTGGCTAACTTTTTGATGTATTGTGGAGATAAGGTCTGGTCAAGTTGACCAAGCTGTTCCCAAACCTATGGCTTCAGGCAATCTCCTCACCACAGTCTCCCGAAATGCTTGAATTACAGACTTGAGCCACTACATCCAGCCTTAAATATGTTAGTCCTTAGCTCAGTACTAATAAATCAAATACTTATGACAGCAATTTGGAATGAGGTGTGGGCAACTATAGTCTATTCCATCAAATTTCTGGAACTACCACTAATATAGATAGAAGGACACATGTCAATTCAAAATAGAGAATGCTTCATGTCAAAATAAAATATCCTTAATTTTGTCTTTTCTATGTTAACAAATCACCAACTTTTCTTTGATAAAAGGAATCTGAAACTTATTTGTGCAAAGCAGAAATTCCCAGAAAACATTCTACAAAGGAAGGATATAAAAACCTTATTATGAGATAGGGATTTTGTTTTAAGACTGCCCTCACATAGAAAAACCAGGTTTATGTAAAATATCTGCTGAGTGGGGTCCAGAATACCCACTCTTCTTGAGAAAATTCTATAACCACATCCTTGAATGTCAACAGTCCTGTAAACAACAGCAGCACATATTTACCAAGTGACCATGGTCTCTAGGTAATGCAATAGTGAAAAGAACTGGGTTCAGGTGATATGACAACTAGAATTATGCAATAAGATAATTTTTCACACAGAAATATTATCTAATGCACTAGGTCTGAGAAGAAAGGTGAAATAAAATTCACTCAGCCAGTGTAGACACTCTGCTTTTGTGAATGATATAGCATAAACTTGGACACCAATACTGGCATGTACTTTTTTCAGTGAGATATTTACATCACACAGAATACATTGCACACATGGCTTGGGTGAAAAACTCCCAGTGAGTTGTATGGTCTTCATCATTTTAATGTGTACAACAATGAATTGAATATCTTGTTAAAATGTAAATTCTGATTAAGGACATATAGTGTTAGTCTGAGGTTCTGCACTTTTTTTTGTTTGTGGGTATCATTTTTACCATGCTAGGTTGCAGTGGCATAATCACATCTCATTACAGTCTTGATCTCCTGGGCTGAAAGAATATATTCTCCATAGCATCCTACATAGCTGGGACAAATTTTTATCAGGTGCCAAAGCATACAAGTTCAACACAAAATCCATGCTGAGATCTTATTGACCAAAAAATATAGTAATTTATTGCCACTGCAGTGTCGACCTACTGTGCTTAGGTGATCCTTCTCCCTCAGCCTTCCAAGTAACTGGAACTACAGATGCACAGACTGCCTGGCTAGTTTTTATGATTTATTGTAGAGTTGAGGTCTCGCCCAGTTGCCCATGCTGGTCTCAAACCCCCAGGATCAGGCATACATCTTGTCTCTGTCTCCCAAAGTGCTGGGATTACAGACTGAGCCACCACACCTGGTCAATATAGCAATTTGTAAACTCAATTTAATTATAAAGGAACATGCTGGAGGCAGAAATCAGTCTACAGGTATTTCCCATGGCAAGTAATCTCCAAAAAATATTTATATTGCTTGTTTTTAGCATCCTAGAGAGCAAGTCTCTTCTAATTATTCTTTTTCAGAATTTCCTGAGTTATTCTAGACAGTAACTGCCACCCTGTTTAAATGTGCATTTTATTAAATGTGTTCTCCATGGAGCTGATGGAGCATCCAGAGAGAACCTTAAAAGTATGTGTTCCACTTTGGCTTACACCTATAATCCCAGTAATTTGGGAGGTCAAGGTAAGAGAACTACCTGAACCTATGGGTGCGAGATCTATCTGGGCAACTTGGAGAGACTTCGTCTCTACAATAAATCAAAAATTAGTTGGGCATGGTTGTACATGCCTGTAATTCCAGTTACTTGGAAGACTGAGGCAGATGGATCACCTGAGCACAGCAGGTCAAGGTTGTGGTGGCCATGAGTGTGCCTCTGCATTTCAGCCTGGGTGACAGAGGGAGACTCCAACTCAAAAAAAAGAAAAAATAGTACATGTTCCCATCTATCACTAGGATCTGATGACCTACCCCATCACTAGTGGGATTCTTGGATATCCATGTCTTCCCATATTCCCCAGTCACAAGGGAACATTTTTAATATTGCAGGCATACATTCATGGTGAAAACACTTCATGGCATCTAAGCATTATGGATGAAGAGAACAGAGGAGGCTATGTAGGGAGCAGTGTCTGGCAGACCCATTGAATATCACAGGAAGAATAAAAATAGTTGAAACAAATGTCCATCACAAGGACAGCAGGAAGGTTTGCAATTGTTAAACACAGGCATTCCTTATGCCCTGGGACACATTTACCTGAGAACTTGCCATTTTTTTCTTTTCTTCCTACTTCTCTGGTATTTCTTCTCAGGTGAGATTATCTAATCAATTTACACTAACATGTTGATAATATGCCTTTATTCATTTTAACATTAAATTGAAAGGTTGTTTTTTATTTTCAGTGTCTTACCACCCTCTTGGGAGCCCCTGCATTTGCTCTTCTGTGTGCCTGAGGCTCCCTTTGATTGGTGGATTCATCCCCCATCTCCCTGAAGTGGGCTTACCTTGTCCTTTGGGATAGTTTTTTTTCTTCACAAGTGCATGATCATCAAGAGAACTGAAATCATTTCTGCCTTTTCCCTGTGAAAGGGAAAAGGAGCAGCCTCTGCCCCTGGCATTGTAATGGGGGAGATGAAAGAGATGGCTTCAGCCTTAAAACAGGCTTTACTCCCTTCCTGGAGGTTCTTCTTTGAAGGTTTCTCCTCTGTAAACATTGCAAGATAAATTGTATCCTTAGCCACTACACCTGCCTAATTAGCACATCTGCTTCTGTAAACTCGCTAGCTTGCTGATGTCAGCAGAATATTGCAATAAGAGCTCTGGAAAATGTCCAACTCTAACTTTAGCTAACCAAAATGTAAACTAGGACTACTTAAGGAAGCCCTGAGTGGTGGCTTGAGGCCAACTTGCTTGGAATTCTCTTCCTGCAAGTGGTGGGAGCTGGCAGAGCCTTGACTAATAAACTTCTCCTTTGTTAAAATTGTCAGTGGGCTGTTATTTAATCGCTCGGATCCTACTTCATATGGGGGCTCATTTGGGATAACCGCGCACTTAAATTGCACCCATTTTAAATAATGGGCCTTTTGGGGCTGCGTCCCTGTGAACTCTCTGGGTTCAATTGGGCCTGTATCTCTGGCAGACTCACAATGCCCCTGGAAGCCCTCAGAGAGGTAAGTCAGGCTCCTGATTTCTGTTTTGAGTGCATTCCTGTAGGGACCCTCAGGAAAGCTGGACACAGCACTAATTCCAGGGTCTGAGGTTCTAATGAGATGTCACCAGGATCTTCTGTTTTGCCCTCAGGAAGCCAGATCTCTCTGTTCAGTTTTTGCTGTCTTGTTTGTGTGTTAAGTGTTTGTTACTGTCGTGTCTGTTATTGTGATTAATATCATGGGTGGGATGGGAGCCCCGCCTTTATGCCCACATGGCATAATTGCCAACAGCTTCTCCAAGCAGAAGAGAGGGAGAGAATTCACCAGGAAGCAAGGAAGTTAATCCTGGGACCTGGCGGCCGGCCAGCAGAACATGCACGATTGAAGCGCATCTTTCCCCGGACAGACCAAACTGGGACCCTAACACTAATCATGGTAGGGAGTGTCTCACCACTTATCACCGGATTCTGTTGGGGGCTTCTGGGCTGCTGCAAGGTGCCCCAGAAATTTATCTAAGATGAGTGATGTCACTCAAGGGCCACAGAAATCTCCCACTGCTTTTCTGGAGTGTCTCATGAAGGCCTCTCAGACATATACCCCAATAGACCCAAAGGCACCAGAAAACCGGAGGGTGTTAGTCATAGCCTACGTCTCCCAGTTGGCCCCTAATATATCTACATATATCTATATCTATATCTATATCTATATCTATCTATCTATCTATCTATCTATCTATCTATCTATCTATCTATCTATCTAAAGGAGTTGGTTAAGTTGTTATACTTCATTTAATGGGACATGTCATCTTTTAAAAAATTAATTGGTGTATGTTTCTTTATGTCATTGTATGGATTAACCTGTAAAGGAACATAGAAATTTCTCTTATATGCTACTTAGCCTTTTGCTAGCTCAGTGCAAGTTAATGCTAGCCTTGAAAAAAATAATTTTGTAATCTTTCTCTGACAACTAAGGAATTAAATAAACTGTTCTTGTATTCAAATACTAAGCCAGGTTAGTTGAAAGTAAATCTGTTTCTAAAGGTTTAGGCCTTGCCTAAGATCATAATCAACTGCTTGTCCCTGTAAAACTGTTGGAAAGTCTTTTAGAGTTGTGTAATGTATGCTGAGTCCCTACATTATATTGTAATGCTAAATAACACTAATGCTGGCATTTTTGGCTATGCCTGACTAGCACATCTCTTAGAAGACTGGTAAAGCTTTAAATGCTAAATACTTTGCAGGACTTAAGGCATGGGAACTGGCCATTCCCATCTGATTAAGTCACCTTGTAAGCTCGGTACTTCACCTAAAGGACAGGTCAGAGTACGAGCACACTCTGTGGTGCATAGAGTGAGACTTAATCACTCTCAATTAATTGTCCACATCTTACAACTAGGGTGCTGTTTAGTAATCCATGAGAATTTTTGACAATTTTGCCTGTTCATAATTAGGAATAAGTAGAGACAGGTCATTTTACATCAACACGGTCTGTTCACTCTAAAAAGGTTTTGTACCAGGCGATTTTTGTAGACATCATTGGGAAGTCGTGGAGCAAAAAAAAAGTCTTGTCAAGAAAAGCTGAGAACACTCAGTCTGGGAGAAGCCATCAGCGTTCCAGGAATTCCTGGCATTACTGTTTATGACTTTATTTAGTTGTTTGTTTGTTTTAAAATTCTCCATTGAGAAATAAGTGTTCAGAGCAAATTCTGGGTTTTCAAGAAACGTGACCAAGAGAGTGTGTAGTGGTCTGTGCCCTCGGACACCCTGATGAGACAGATTTTGAACGAATGGAGCAAATTAAAATTACATGGTTTAATAATAATAATAAGTGCATTATTAAAAAATCAAATTTGAGCTCACTACAAGTTAGCAGATAATAAAATTTGGAAAAGAACAAAACTATCTGGCAATTAAATTCACTTTGTATACCTAAGGAAAAATAAAATGGTCAAAAGTTCTGTATGCAGAGGCATTTTAAAAATTTATTTCACTACTTTGCAAATAAGATTATAGCCTATAGAATATTAAATACCAACCTCCAGAAGCTTAACTCAGGACTAGGGATACCAAACACCCAATTATAGAAAGCCTCTGAAGTTCTTAGAAACTGAAACATTAAGAAAAAAGGAGAAGAACTCCAAAATGAGCACCAGCCAGAGGAAAGGTAAACGAATTGGCAGTTGCCACTAAAAGCAAAGCTCCAGTCACCCAAAAGAGACCTGATAAGGATAAACCCCCCTAAGGGGGATGGTATCAGCTGCTATGAATGTGGTCAATCTGGGCACCTAAAGCATAATTGTTCTTAATGGCCTAAGCCCCTAGGACCTTGTCCAACATCCGGACTAAAAAGCCACTGAAAGAAATGGTGCAGCCTCTCCTGAAGGGGGAGAACACCTAGCTCGATGATGGTGGCTGTTGACTGAAGGGGGAGGGGCATGACCCAGCGCAGCACTCTGTATGCCATCCACCCAGAGAATCCTTGGGTCTATATGAATGTGGCTGGGGTCCATATTAATTTCTTAATTAATACTGAGGCAAAGTTTCTAGCCCTTGTGCTCATACTGAACTTCTTTCTCCTAAAACCTGCTCTCTAGTGGGAGTTAAAGGTGTTCCAAAAACTAAATGTTTCACCTAACAGTTACTAAAAGGTAACTCATTTCCATGATTATGTTTTAAGTTTGTTGACAGTATTGCATACATTGGAATCACAAATAGAATTCATTGGAACATGTGATATGAACCACGTTTTATTTTTAATGTAGATTTATACACAGGTTTGCACATTACATATAACAACATGAAAGCTGACTCATCAGAAATCAAAAGACTTGTCTCTGAGGTCAGGGGAATTCAGGAACATCAATTTTAGGAGGGTACTTGGAGACAGAAATGCTCCCAGAGGTTTCCATTTCCTAGACGGAAAAATTCTGCAGATCGGCCCCAGGGAGGTAGGTGGATCCTCCACTGCTGAGGGTGAGAAAACTTTCATTCAATGCAGAGCCGCTGAACTGATAGCTTTCAAATACTTCCAAGTGCCCCAAATCTTGAAAATCGCTGTGCCAAAGCTGGATCGCCATCTGTTCCTGAGGGATCAGGTCACCATCTGTGTCTCTGACACACTGTCCAGTCAGGCCTCAGATGAAATGAGCCTCATGATTTTAAGTGTAAGATGCCTGACCTACACCAGCAGTTTCAAGTTGGTTTCATGTCCACCGAAATGGATTGGTAAAAATGACCCACTAGGTCGGGCACGATGGTTCATGCCTATAATCCCAGCACTTTGGGAGGCTGAGTTGAGAGGATTGCCTGAACTTACAGGTTCAAGACCTCCCTGGGCAACTTGATGAGACCTCTTCTCTACAATAAATCAAAAAATAACCAGGCATGGGGGTGCATGCCCATAGTTCCAACTACTTGGAAGACTGAGGCAGAAAGATCCCTGGAGCCCAGCAGAACGAGTCTGCGGTGGCCATGATTGTGCCACTGCCCTCTATCCTAGAAAATAGAGTAAGACTCCAACTCAAAAAAAAAAAAAAAGGTCCACTTGACACTTGCTTGGGAGTGATTTTTCCTTTGCTCTTTGTAGATTCTGAATGACCCCATAATTACTCCCCCTCATGCCCCAAACATCAACCTCCACAAATAAGGCATCAATGATGTTGACATTTCCAGAATGCCACATCCCGCGACCCCTGGCAAAGCAATGAAGCTGTAGTGGGATCTCGATGGAGATTTCTCCCAAAGCGGCTGGACTGGGCTCCCACTGGAGAGAGCAGAGGGATATCAACCCATCACCAAGCTGTTTAGGAAGCAGGTGGCCCATGGGATGAGGAGGCTAGTGGTCTGGATGGACCCTGGTGCCAGTGGAGAAGATACTGAGCTGTGCAGAGACGCGGGAGGTTAAGGCCGTCCAATGTGGGCCAGGAACAGGTGCATGGAACGTCACCGTGTCGCCCTCACTGCGCATCCAGTCATGTCCCTCCTGATCCTCTCCAAACTCACTCCCCGTGGTGACCTCGTGGCAGGAAGTCAGCACCCAGCAGGACTTTGATGGGAAGAGGCGCACCATCTCGTCCCGCCCTCCGCCTGTAGCCAGCGCGTACTGGAATGGAGTTCTGCAGACCAGCGACTCATCCACCAGGCGCCATTCCTGTGCCAGAGTTCCCAGCATGCCTTGTATGCTGGGATTGTTGTCTGGCAGCATAGAGACCAGCCGACCAGGAGTCATTCAGATGCCAGAGATCCCAGCACGTGCCTCGAGGCCCTCCATATTCTGCTCCTCACCCCAACTGCCGGTGCAGAGATGCCGCTCAGCCTTAAAAAGCTGCAGGCAAGCCGGGCTCAGTGGCTCAGTCTGTAATCCCGCGCCTTTGGGAGGCTGAGGTGAGTGG
>NW_007250032.1:71519-115686 GCF_000164805.1 Carlito syrichta
AAAAAAAAAAAAAAAAATCTGCAGGCAAAAAAACTTGCTTTTCTTGCCTCCCATAGGCCCGTGTGATCTCATCTCCTGTCACTCAAGATCAGAGGGTGGGGTCTGGGGCATCATCCAATCGGTGGAAGCTGATTCGGAAACTGTCCAATCAGAGAGTAGCCGGAAGTGAGAGGGGGCTTCCATGCTGTGATTGGGCTTTTTGTATCTAGCTACTGCAGAAATGCTGAATCATCTCGGAGAGAACTTCTTGTTTTTGCTTCAGCCACTGTTGCCCTCTGACCAGGAGGTCCCAGGAGTCCGTAGAGAGGGTGCCTGGACGCCCGGAAGATGATGAGTATTTGAGCACGTGGGAGAAGGAGCGGGGATGGACCCGGATGACACAACTGTGCTAGGACCGGCCTCCCCCACAGCTCTGATCCTGTACCCATCCCCGCCGGTGTCTCGGACTGGTCCACTCGGCGCTAGGTGGAGCTGGGCTGGGACTCCGGGGTCCTTTCCCAGCGGCGACCTCACCCGCCTAACGCTCTCCAAACACCTCGCTCTCCAGGTGTTTGGGACCTGGGAGGGCCGTGAGAAGGATTCCACCCGCGTTGGAGGCACGTGGTGGGTGGTGGGAGACTGGTCCAGGCCCCCATCGCTCTCGTCCCTAAGGTTAAACGAAGGCAGCGTCACAGCCTAAGAGGTTCATTTGGGCCAACAGTGGATCGTGAGTCCAGAAGCCCCAGCCAGGTCTCGTGTTGTGGGGTCCCTGGAGAGCCTGGGGGGGGAAGGCTTTGAATAGGGGCAGGGGGAAGCCGGCCACAGGCAGTTGCTGGTGGGTGACAGTTTAGCCGTCTCCTGATTTGGAGTATCCAGGTGGAAATCCCCAGGGTATGTGATCAGAGTCATTGGCAGTTGGTGTAACCAGGTACAAACCCTGTTCTGCTTGTAACAAGATAGTCAGTCAAGGCAAGGAGTTGGAGCGGGGTCTGTGATTTTATTTAGGAAGGACATAAAACCCAGAAGATGAGGGCTCGGTGTCCTAAAGACCCCTCTTGGGTCGTGTGTGCTTTTTTGGAAGTTTATCCAGGCTGGGGGGCAGAGGAGGACCGAGATCAAGAGGTGCCTTAGACCTGCAGCCCTTTGGGCGATGAGAGGAGTCCTGGAAAGTGGTGAATTCTCTTTCTCCTTGGCTCACAGTCTCCTTGTTCCTTTATTTAACAAAACAAAGTTAGTGCCCATACTCCGACTTTTCCAGAGCTAATCTGGACAGCTGCATACTTGTACCTACTTTATCTTACCAGCATCTCAACGTTATTTTAGCTGTGTGCAAACATGCGACTGGCCAGAGATCCCCCCCGCAGTCTAAAACGGAGTTATGTCAGACGTTTGGCAGTTGACTGTCCCATTTGTTGTTGATTAACTCTAGGCGTTTTTGTTTGCTTGTTTGTTTGTTTGTTTGTTGAGTTGGAATATTACTCTCACCCAGGCTGGAGTGCAGTAGCAATCTCACGGCCACCACAGCCTCGACCTGCTGGGTTCAGGTGATCCTTCTGCCTCAACCGTCCAAGTAGCTGGAATTACAGGCATGTACAACCATGCCCAACTAATTTTTTGATTTATTGTAGAGACGAGGTCTCAAGTTGCCCAGGCTGGTCTCACACTCATGGGTTCAGGTAGTCCATGCATCTCAACCTCCCAAATTGCTGAGTTTATAGGCATGAGCCAAGTGCCCAGCCAAAACAAGTACAATTAAGGTTCTATCTAGATGCTCCATCAACTTCATGGAGAACATGGTTACTAAAATGCACATTTAAATAGGGTGGCAGTTACTGTCCAGAATAACTCAGGAAATTCTGAAAAAGAATAACTAGAAGACATTTGCTCTCTGGGATGCTAAAAGCAAGCAATATAAATATACTTTTGGAGATTACTTGCTATGGGAAATGTCTGTAGGCTGATTTCTGCCTACAATATGTTTCTTTAGTATTAAACTAAGGTTACAAATTACTATATTGGTCAGGTGTGGTGGCTCAACCTGTAATCCCAGCATTTTGGGAGGCAGAGACAAGAGGATTGCCTGATGCTTTAGGTTTGAGACCAGCCTGAGCAACTTGGTGAGACCTCATCTCTACAATAAATCATAAAAACCAGCCAGGCATGGTACGTGCCCTATAGTTCCAGGCTGAGGAAGGCTGAGGTGGAAGGATTACCTAAGCACAGCAGGTCAACACTGCATTGGCCATGAGTGTACCACTGCACTCCAACCTGGGCAACAAGAGTGAGACTCCATCTTAGAAAATAATAATAAATTATTGTATCTTTTGGCCAATGAGCTCTCAGCATGGATTTTGTGTGGCACCTGTGTGCCTTGGCACCTGGTACCAATTTGTTCCAACTACTTGGGAGGCTATGGAGAATGTATTCATTCAGCCCAGAAGATCGAGACTGCAATGAACTGTGATTGTGCCACTGTGCCCTAGCATGCACAAGAATGAGACCCACCAACTGAAAAAAGATTGTAGAACCTCAGACTAACCCTATATCTCCTGAATCAGAATTTACATTTTAACCAAATGTTCAATTCATTGTCATACACATTAAAGCTTGATGAGAACCTTAGAATTCACTGGGAGTTTTCCTCCCAAGCAGTGTATGCAAAGTATTCTGTGTGATGTAAATATCTTATTGAAAAATGTACATGCCTGTGTTAGTGTCCAAATTTATGCATATCCATCACAAGAACAGAGTGTCCACAATGACTGAGTGGATTTTATTTCAAATTTTTCTCAGATTTAATGCATTAGAGAATATTTCTGTGTTACAAAGTATCTTATTGCATAATTCTAGTTGTCATATCACCTGAACCCTGTTCTCTTCACTCTGGCTTTACCTAGAGGCCATGGTCACTTGGTAAATATATTTTGTGGTGGTTGTTTTCAGGGGCTTTTGGCATTCAGAGATGTGGCCATAGAGTTTGCTTAAGAGGATTGGGTATTCATGGACCCCACTCAGTGGATATTGTACAGGAATGTGATGTTAGAGAACCACAGAAATCTGGCTTTTTCAGGTGAGGACAGTTTTAACACACAATCCCCATTTCATACTAAGGATTTCAAGGCCATCCTTTGTAGAATGTTTTCTGGGAATTTCTGCTCTATCCAAATGAGTTTCAGATACCTGTTATCAAAGAAAAGTTGGTGGTTTGTCATAAAAAAATTAGAGACATTTCATTTTGACAAGAAGCATTCTCCATTTTGAATTGACATGTATCCTTCTCTCTATATTACTGGTAAGTCCAGAAACTTGGTGGCATAGAATATCGTGCCCACATCTCATTCCAATTGATGCCATAAGTTTGTGACTCTCTACTACTGAGGTAGGAAGTAACAAATTTAAGGTCGAGTGTGGTGGCTCAAGCCTGTAATTCCATTATTTTGGGAGGTCATGGTAAGAGGATTGCCTGAGTCCATAAGTTTAAGAACAGCCTGAGCAACTTGACCAGACCACATCTCTACAACAAATCAAAAATTTATCCAAGCATGGTAGCACACACCTGTAGTTCTGGCTACTTGGAAGGCCAAGGAGAAGAATTGCCTGAACCTAGCAGGTCAATGCTGCAGTGGCCATGAACATGCCACTGCACTCCAACCTGGGTGACAGAGTGAAACTCCAACTCAAAAACAAAACAAGAACCCATAAACTTAAAGTTCTGCCTATATGTACTAAAGGTTTTATTGGGGGACAGTATTTTGGGATAATTTTCTAGAATCTTGTATAATGTGTTTTCTACTGATCATAATACTAGGTTTGTAATTGAAGAATCCTAGCAAGATTCATGTTATGTTTCTCTAATTACACAGGACTTGCTCTCTCTAAGCCAGACCTGATCACCTGTCTGGAACAAAGGAAAAAACCCTGGAAAATGAAGAGACACGGCACATCAACCAAACCTCCAGGTAGGTGGGAGTGAAAGCAGATGACACAGGTTTAGGAAACAGAGCTTGAAATGTGGGTTGCAAAGGTCATATGCTGTAATGAAAATGGTTTCTGAGAAGCCCAGGATTCTTTCTCTTGCTATCACAAAGAGATATCTATTAATCCATGTTCTGAAATTCTCCAAAAACTCTGCTTCATCAATGATCTCCCTTCAAGGTACAGAGGAAATCAAAGTTCACTTAATGGTTTGTTAGGAACTGCATGAGTTGACTACCTTTCTGATGTTTTTGAAGATGTGCAAGTATCTGCTTATTTATTTAGAAAATCCATGTGAAACTATTTTTTAAACTTTCTTTTTGTGTCATGTTGGAAATAGATGAGAGAGTGTTATTTGAGAAATTTTATGAACTCTCTGGATAGATGTTTTCTTTTTTTTAATTTTTTATTTTTTGAGTTGCAGTCTACTCTGTTGCCCAGGCTGGAGGGCAGTGGCATGCTCCCAGCCACTGCAGCCTCAACCTGCTGGGCTCTGGCGATCCTTCCGCCCCAGCCTTCCAAGTAGCTGGAACTACAGGCGCATGCTACCATGACCGGCTAATTTTTTGATTTACTGTAGAGATGAGGTCTCGCCAAGTTGCCCAGGCGGGTCTTGAACCTGCAGGCTCAGGCAATCCACTCACCTCAGCCTCCCAAAGGTGCGGGATTACAGGCTGAGCCACTGAGCCTGGCTGACAGATGTTTTCTACTTTATGATTTTCTATCTAGGAAGGTTTCCAATGTGACTTTATTTAAATTCATACTCGATAATTCTACCAGTACAAAAACTACCTCTCTGGATTCAAGAAATCCTGTTATTTTACTTTAATTTTTCTAAGTATGGACTGAGATTTGTAATTTATTTCTACATATCCGAATTCTTAAGTATACTATATCACATAGAACATTCAAAACATATATTAAATGCCCACGTTACCTTGTTTTTTTAATAACTTTTATTTTATATTTTTCTTTGTTTAATATGAAGCTTAGTACTACTTTACATATATGCGTATATATGTATACACGTGTGTTTATGCTGTGATTAACATCTGATTTTTTTATACATAAATAAAAATGTATAAACATGTTGTGTTTAATGTAATTTTATATGCCTATGCACTGTGAAATGATGATTATAATTATGTTAATAAAAGTATCAAGTCAGCTCGGTGGCTCAGCCTGTAATCCTGCACTTTGGGAGGCGGAGGTGAGTGAATTGCCTGAACATGTGGGTTTGAGACACGCCTGAGTAACTTGACGAGACCGCATTTCTACTATAAATTAAAAAAAAAACAAAAACAACTAGCTGGGCGTGGTAGCATGCACCTGTAGTTATGGCTACTTGGAAGGCTGAGGCGGAAGGATCACTGGAGCCCAGCAGGTCAAGGCTGCGGTAGGCGGGAGCGGCCACCTTGCATAGTTGCCATTTTCATGTTTTGTAAGGAAAACACATAATGTTCATTATTTTAGCAAATTTTCTAAGTTTATTTGACGTTATCTTTTTTTTTTTGAGTTGGAGTCTCACTCGGTCGCCCAGACTGGAGTGCAGTGGCCGCTCCTGGGCACCGCAGCCTCACCTGCTGGGCTCCGGTGATCCTTCTTCCTCAGACTTCCCAGTAGCCGGAATTACAGGTATGCACTACCATGCCCGGCTGATTTTTTGATTTATTGTAGAGATGAGGTCTCGCTGCCCAGGCGGGTCTCAAACCTGCGGGCTCAGGCAATCCACTCACCTCAGCCTCCCAAAGGCACGGGATTACAGGCTGAGTCACCGAGCCCGGCACTTGACGTTATTATTAACTATAAGTCACTCTGCTTTACATTAATTCCCTAAAACTCAGTGATATTGAAATTTTGTGCCATTGAAAAACATCTCCCATTTTTCCCACCTGCTGGCCCTGGTGACCAAACTTGTACCTTCTTCCTCTGTGAGTGCAATCTTTTTTGATTCCGCACATGAGTGAGATTACGCAGTATATTTTTTCCCCAAGTTGGAGTCTCACTACTGCCCAGGCTGGAGCACAGTGGCATGTTTATGGCCACTGTAGCCATGACCTGTTGTGCTCAAGTGAATCTTCCACCTCAGCTTTCCAAGTAGCTGGAACTACAGGTCTGAGCTATCACGCCCAGCTTTTTATTTTTATTTTTAATTGTTGATACGAGGTCTCACCAAGTTGCCCAGTCTGGTCTTGAAACCCTGGGTCATCCTCTCACCTCAGTCTCCCAAAGTGCTGGGATTACTGGCTTGAGTCATTATACTCAGCTTCTCACAGTATTTTGTGTGTGCCTGACTCACTTCACTTAGTATAATCTTACAGTTTCATCCATAAGGTTGAAATGGTGGGATTCTTTAATTTTTTTATGACTCAATGATATGCAATTGTGTTTATATATGATATTTTCTTAATCCACACAGAATCCACAAATATTTAGGCTGTTTTCAAACTTGTCCATTTTGACAAATGCTTCATAGAACATAGGGGGGCAGATAATTTTTTGAGATACTGATTTTATTTCCTTTGCCTATATACTCAGAAAAGGGATTTCTGTGTTACATGGTAGTTTGTTTTTATATTAAAAACCATGTTCTGCTGGGCACAGTGGCTCATACATATAATCATAGCAAATTGGGTGACTGAGGTGAGAGTACTACCTGAGTCCTTGGGTTTGAGACCAGGTGGGCAACTTGGTGAGACCTCATCTCTACAATAATCAAAAATTATTTGGGCGTGGTAGTACGTGCCTATATTTCTGGCTACTTGGAAGGCTGAGGCGGAAGTATCACCAGAGTCCAGCAAGTCAATGCTGGGGTGGCCAGGAGTGAGCCACCTACACTCCAACCTGGGCAATGGAGTGAGACTCCAACAAAAAAAACACACAAAAAACACCCTCAATTTTGCTTATTTTGGTAAGTCTATGTATTCCTTTATATTTCAACTATAGTTTTTCCTGATATTGTACAACTATGTCTGTATCTGTAGATTCTGCCTCTGGATTTAACTGATGAAAGATCAAAAATATTTTGTGCCAGGCTTGGTTCAGCCTGAGATCCCAGTGCTTGGGTGGCCAAGGTGAATGGATTGCCTGAGCCTGTGGTTTGGAGACACACACGGGCAACTTTGCGAGACCTCATCTCTGCAATAAATCAAAAATTAGCCAGGTATGGAAGCATGTGCCTGTAGTTCTGGCTACTTGGAAGACTGAGGCACAAGGATCGCCAGAGCCCAGCTGGTTGAGGCTGTAGTGGTGAGGAGAGTGCCACTACACTCCAGTTTGGGCAACAGAGTGAGACTCCAACTCAAAAAAATTTTTTTTGAAAAAATAGATTATTGTATTCTATCATTAGGATATTGGAATGCTCCATGTCCAATAAGCCCATAGCCAATATACATTTCATGTGTTATTTATTTATTTTGTATAACTGTCTTGATATTTATAAATGGAACATCTGTCATTTTTCATTTTTTTCAGCTTGATTATGACTATTATGCCTCTCTAGTTAATTTTTAAAATTCAATTATTGTATTCTGAAGGTTCACTTTTTTATTGAATTCTTTTCTATAGTTTTACTCTGTATTGATATTCTCAGTTACCTATGTAATTTCTATTTTTTTGTCTGTGTTCTATTTTACTTACTGAGCATGCTTAAGAAGATTATTTTGATTTTTTCAAATAGTACATAGATCTTTATTTCTTTAGGGTAGATTTATGTAAATTTATTTTGTTACTTCAGCTGGAATATGTTTCATGTACATATTTGAAAATTTAGGCCAGGCTCTGTGGCTCAGCCTGTAAAGCCTGCACTTTAGGTGGCCAAAGTGAGTGGATTGACTGTGCCTGCATGTTTGAGACCAGCCTGGCAACTTGGCGAGACCTTGTCTCTACAATAAGTCAAAAGTTATCTGGGCTTGGTAGCCTGTGTCTGTAATTCCAGCTACTTGGAAGACTGAGGCAGAAGGATCAACTGAGCCCACAGGGTCGAAGCTGCGGTGGCCAGGAGTGTGCCACTGCAATCCAGCCTGGGAGGCAGAGTGAGACTTCAACTAAAAAAAAAGCTAGACTATTAATTACTGGAATGAACAAACCAGTCAAAAGACATCTTCAAAAAATGTAAAACTTTAAAAACTTGAATCATTTTTCTAGGTCTCTCCAGAAAGAGACATGGAGCATTGGGAGTTTTTCTGAGTCCACCGTGCTGTTCTGGGAAGGAGGGGAACATATAGTAGACAGTCTGCCAGTCATGTCTGGTCCCCTTTCTGGAAAAAAGCAGAGTCCTGGAATATAAAGGAAGCAAAGACGATAGCCATTCACTCATGTAGATGGGAATATTTGTGCCAGACACACAGATGAGAGATCCAAATGGCCTAGAGGGAGCTAGACTTTAAAATGTGGATTGGAAAGCTCTGCTCCAATGAGAATAATTTTGGGAAGCCTAGTTTTCTATTGGTGACACAGAGAGACATCTTCTGTTTGCCCTTATGTTCTTCAATCCTACATCATGGATTTGCTTTTCAGGGCACTTGCAACACATTCAGAGTGAGAGCCAAGGTTTTCGTGTCTTATGAGGGACTTCATGATCTGACTGCTCATCCATTGCTTTGGGGGTTTGGAGAAAATTTGGGTATATTTCTAGGGAATCCTCTTTTAAGTCTTTTTTTTTGAGTTGGAGTCTCACTCTGTCTCCCAGACTGGATGTTGTGGCCGCTCCCGGCCACCACAGCCTCGATCTGCTGGACTCCGGTGATCCTTCCACCTCAGCCTTCCAAGTAGCTAGAATTACAGGCACATGCTACCATGCCCACCTAATTGTTTTGATTCATTGTAGAGATGAGGTCTCGCCAAGTTGCCCAGTGGGTTTCGGACCTGCGGGCTCAGGCAATCCACTCACCTCAGCCTCCCAAGCGTGGGATTACAGGCTGAGCCACTGAGCCCACCTTAAGTCATTTTTAAAAGATCTGTTTATGTCTCATGACAAGTGTATAAGGGAAGTAGTGCTGCTGTTGGGAATTGGTTCAGAAAGCTCAAGAACACAAGATACAGATAAGTCATGTTTTCTGCATTATAATGCCAGTTTTATGGAGGTTTCCAAATGTAATGCTAAAGGAGTTTGGACTAAGTCATTTTATCAGGGCACAAAGCATTTTTTAAAATTTTTGACAATGTATTTTTATGTTAAAATTTTTACTTTCTTACTATAAACTATCCCTAGACATTTTTTTGTTTGTTTGTTTTTTGGTTTTGGTTTTTGGTTTTCTTTTTTGAGTTGGAGTCTCACTCCGTGACCCAACTGGAGTACAGTGTCACGCTCCCAGCCAGTACAGACTTAGCCCGCTGGGTTCCAGCAATCCTTCCACCGCAGCCAGATCTACAGGCACACACTATCACACCTGGCCAATTCTTTATTAATTGTAGAGATGAGATCTTTCCAAGTTGCCTAGGTGGGTCTTGAACCCACGGGCTCAGGCAATCCACTCACCTCAGCTTCCCAAAGTGCTGGGATTACAGGCTGATCCACTGAGTCCAGCCTAAGCTTAGAAACTTAACATTTACCTACATGTGTCTTCTAGAAAATAGAATGTTATATCTATTCACCTCACAGTATTCCTAAAGAAACTAATGTTGTAGGTAAACCTAAAACTTTGCCAAGCTACAGTAAAAATTTTGTTGCCTTTTGTCCTTTCAACTATCATTTTATAATTTTTGCTCTATTATTATATAGAATACCAGAACAAAGTTATGTGCTTTTAGCTTTGAATTTGAAGTATATTAGTTTACTTATAATTTTAGTTTAAAACTTTCTAAAACAACATTTGAATTTATGAGTTGTTACATAATTAGTAAGCCTTCCACTTTTGCTTAAATATTTTTTTGTTTATTGCACTTGAAAAGTATAATTAGCATTTCCTTTCACATCACTCAACTTGCATGTGAACAATAATGTGAATTTCCAATGGTTTATTTTATACAAAAGCATGTCATCCCATATTTTACCATATTCAAATTACCTCCAGTATTTATAAATGTAAGGTTTTTCTTTATCTCCAAAGACTAAATTACCACTTCCCTTTTGTGCATAATAACAGCAGCATATTTATCACATAGTAAAGAAGATTTGGTAGTATAATGTAAATGCTTAGTAATAGCCAGGTACAGTGACACACACCTATAATCTCAGCACTTTGGGAGGCTGAGATGAGAGGATTGCCTAAGCCCATGGGTTCGAGATGAGCCTGGGCAAGTTAGCGAGCCTTCATTTATACAGCAAATTAACCAGGCAAGGTCGTGTGTGCCTGCAGTTGCAGATACTTGGAAGGCTGGGGTGGAAGGTGTTAGGGTTCAGAGGGTGGAGTGCTGGAGAGGAAAGATAAATGGGGAAAGGTGCAGCACCACTGGAGCTGGCAAGCCAGAGGTGCCATGTTGGGAACTCGGAAAGCCAAGTAAATGCAAATAATTGTAACACAGAGAAGTGAGAGAAGAAAATATTTAAGAAAATTCACCCCCCCCAGACAGGGAGTGGGCCTATGCTCTGGATGGGTGTGGCTCCCCATAGCCCCCCAAAACCCTGGCTTAAATCCTTTTCTTGGAGATGTTGCACGAGTCTGCAGTGGCCATGAGTGTTTCACCTCACCCCATCTTTCCTCCAGCACTCCACCGTCTGAACACTAACACCTTCCACCTCAGCCTTCCAAAAGGCTGAGACTTCAACTCAAAAAATAAAATAAAAAAGGAAGAGCCCTAGTGTAAACCTGTGGTTTCCTTATAATTCCTCATCCTATAATCTCCAAAGATGTTCGCATTTTCTTTATTAACAAAGGTGCTGATGAGCTCACATGTATTTAATCCTTAAGGTGTACATTTTTCTCCAAGTACTGACCTGGCCTTCATTATTTTATCCTATCTCATATTTGGGAATCATTTTCAAAAACCCTTGGAACATGTGAGTTGAAATATGTCTTGTAATCCCAGCAATTTGGGAGGCCAACACGAGTGGATTGCCTAAGTCCACGAATATGAGACCTGCCGGAGCCACTTGGCAAGATCTCGTCTCTACAATAAATCAAAAAATTAGCTGGGTGTTGTAGCACACACCTGTAGTTTTGGCTACTTGGGAGGCTGAGGCAGGAGGATCGCTGGAGCCCAGAGGTCGAGGCTGCAGTGGCCAGGAGCATGCCAGAGCACTCCAGACTGGGCCATGGAGTGAGACTCCAACTCAAAAAAAAAAAAGATATATGTCATTAACGGCCAAGTTTTATGCCTTAGATATAAAAACTGGTTCTTCAGGAAATTAAAAAAATTTCCTCTGAGGTCATGGGAATTTAGTGTCATCAATTATTAGGAGGCTACGTGAAAGAAGTGCTCCCGGAGTTTTCCACTGCCTAGACAAATTCCTCAGATGGACCCCAGTGTGGTAGGTGCATCCCTCAACACTGGGTGACAACCCTTACATCCAAAGCAGAGATGCAAACTGATGAGTTTCCAACTTCCCCTAAGTGCCTCTCGCTTTGAATGTCATTGCCCCAAAGCTGGATCACCATCTGTTAACTTAGGAATTAGGTCACCCTCTGTGTCTCTTTGACACTGTCCAGTCAGGGCACAGTTGAGATGAGTCCAATGAGTTTACATGTAAAATGCCTGAACCACCATCAGCTTCAGGTTGATTTCACGTCCACTGAAAGGGGTTGGTAAAAATGGTCCTCTAGGCCAGGTGTGGTGGCTCTCTCCTGTCTTCCCAGCCCTTTGAGAAGTGGAGATGGAGAATTGCCTAAATCCAGGGATTTGAGACCAGCCTGGGAAACTCAGTGAAACCTAGCCAGTGAAAAAAGATAAAAAAAGATACACTAGACATGTGTCTGGGAGTGGGGTTTCTTCTTTTCTTTTAGCAGATCTCTGAGATACCCAATAATTTCACTCACTGGCTGGACTTCGTGGTTTATCCTGTAATCCCAGCACTTTGGGAGGTCAAGGATAGTGGATTGCCTGAGCCTGTGTGTTCAAGACCAGCCAGGACAACTTGGGAAGACCCCCTCTCTACAATAAATGAAAAAAAAAAAAGCTGGGCATGATAGCGTGCACCTGTAGTTCCAGCTACTTGGAAGGGTGGGGGAGAAGGATCACCAGAGTCCAGCAGGTCGATGCTGTGGTGGCCATGAGCGTGACTCTGCTTTCCAGCCCGGGCAACAGAATGAGACTCCAACAACACCCAAAAATTTTGCTCCCTAATGCCTCAAAATCCACATCCATGAACAAAACGTCAGGGAGGGAGATATATATGGGAAGTCATATTTCGTGACCCCTGGCAAAGATCTGAAACAGTGGTGGCATGTGGATGGGGTATTTCCTAAAGCAGCTTCACTTGGCTTCGACTGGAGAAAACAGGCTGGCATCCCATGGGCAGTGTCTGGGACATCAGTCCCCTTACACCCCAAGGAGGTTGAGAAAGCAGGTAGGCCCTGGACTGAGGAGACTGGTGCTCTGGAGGGACCTGGATATGGGTGGAGAAGACTCCGAGCTCCCCAGGGAAGAGGGATGGCAAGCTTCTTCCCCCAGCTGGTTCAGGACCAGGTGCACTCTCAGGTATAACCATTACCACTGTCCAGCCCACCTTGCCCCAGTTGTCCTTCTGAGGCAGTGGCAGGGAGACTGCAACAGCAGGGCTCTGATGGGGCAAGACATGTCATTCCCCGAGCCAATGTGCTGGGGTTGTCATTCTGCAGCCCTGCGGACAAGGAGCTCTCAAGACTCTAGGGTTCCCCTCTTGCCCCTGACATGTGAGTCAGCCAGCTCCTCCCACCTACACTTCTGGTGCAGGCAGAAATCTTAATCATTTCTTGCCTCATAGAGCCACCATTTGATCGGCTCGCATGTCACTCAAGGCTAGGGGGTGGACCCTGGTGTCTCCTCCAATCAATGAGCTTTATGTTCTGAAATGGCCAATCTGGAGTTGGAAGTGAGGGGACAGGTCTTCATCTGTGCCTGCTCACAGAGCTGGGTCTTCCTCACAGGGCTTTTCTATTATCTGAGAGATACTGGTAAATTACAAAGTATACATTTATTTACTTATTTTGAGTAGGAGTCTCTCTGTCATCCAGGTTGGGGTGCAGAGGCCTGTTGAGCTGAGGTGTTCTTTCTACCTCAGGCTTCTATGTAGCTAGAAATACAGGAATGCACCACCATGCATGTCTCATTTTTCTTAATTATTTGTAAAGAGAGGTCTGGCCAACTTGTCCAAGCTGGTTTCAAAATCCTCGGCCCAGACAATGTTCTTGTCTCTGTCTCTCAAAGTCCTGGGATTACTGCATGAGCCAAGAGCCTGACTTGGAGTATCAATTGCTATAGAATCACATTTGAAACATCCCTAGGTAAGGAAATCATAAAGCAGAAAACAAAACATCTGTTCACAGTGTTCTTGGGATTCCAGAGTCCAAAAACAAAGTCACCACTACTCTCACATATCTCCAACATCATGCAAAGAGAAAACCTAAAAAATAGTTTGTAAATAAATGAGTAGATACTTTTATGTGTCTCAAAGCAACAGAGGAGCAATCTTATCATATAGTCCCTTATGAACCACTAAAATAACTGATTTTCACCATAATCTTGAAGAAAATTCACAGAAGAAAAACAAGAGTTTCTGGGAATTTCAGTGCATGAAACAACAGACGTCCCCTTGGAGATCAAGAGAAAAAAATCCCATGCTCCTCAGGAACTATTTCCATAGAAAGACCACATTGCAAACCTCATTTCAAGCCCCAATTCCACATTGACCTGTGTCATCTGTTTAATTCACTTCTACTTGGGTGTCTGGCTAATGTGCTGTGTCTCCAGGGCTCCTTACTTCACTCTAGACAGATGATCAGGTCTGGCTTAGAGACAGCAAGACCTGTTTCATTAGAAAAAAGTAACATGACACTTGCTGGGATTCTATTACATTTCTAGTACTGTGTACAGGAAAGAACACACTAAACAAGATTCTACAAAATTAATTCCCAAATATTGTTTTTCCACCGAGTCTTAAGAACATTTCAGAACAATTTTAAGATTGTAGGTCCTTAGCTCAGCACTAGTGAATCAAAAATAGATGACACCTATTGAATTTTAAGGTATGGTGAAGTATATATATTTTAATAAATCCAAAATATATATCTATATTGTTTTTTTTAGGGCAGGATTTATTGAGATTACTGAAAAGCTCCCACAATAGGAGCAATCCAAGGGGGTTACCAAGCAATAATATTTTATGCCCCAAAATTTCTGGACTTACCACTAATATAGTGTGAAGGGCACAGATCATTTCAAAATAGGAAAAGTTTCATGAAGTTGAAACTCATTTTTGCAAAGCAGAAACTCACAGAAAACATTCCACAAAATGACATGAAATTCTTTGTATAGAAGATAATTTGTTTCTTTAAGATTGTCCTCACTGAGAAATACCAGATTCCTGTGACTCTCTAACATCACCTTCTTGTACAAAATTCGTTAAGCCAGGTCTAGGCATTCCCACTCTTCTGGAGAAAATTCTGTGGCCACATCCCTGAATGTCAAAAGTCCCTGATAACACAGCAACACATATTTATCAAGTGACCATGGACTCTAGGTGAAAGGAGAGCATAATGAAAACACGTTCAGCTGATAGGACAAGTGGAATTATCCAATAAGACAAGGAACCCCAAATATTCTCTAATATATTGTCTGAGTCATAAGCAGGGAATAAAATCCACTCATCTAGGGTAGATACTTTACTTTTTTGAGTAATACAATATAATATGTGGGTACCGTACATTTTGGAGTGCTATATTTACATCATACAGAATAATTATAGTATTTTCCAGATGGAAAACCCATACTGAGTTAGAAGATTTCATCCAGTATACTTTATTTGTTTATTTATTTATTGGAGTTGGAGTCTCAGTCTTTTGTCTAGACTGCAGTGCAGTGGCATGCATGCCCACAGCCACGCCAGCGTTGACTTGCTGGGCTCCAGTGGTCCCTTCAAGTGGCTGGAACTACAGATGTGTGCTGCCACGTTCGACTATTATTTTATTGTAGAGACAAAGTCTTCGCCAAGTTCCCAGGATGGTCTTCAACCCGCGGGCTCAGGCAGTTTACTTGCCTCAGCTTCCCAAAGTGCTGGGATTACAGGGTAAGGAAGACCCACCCAGGCAACCTGGCAAGACCTCCTCTCTACAATGAATCAGAAACTAGCTAGGTGAGGTAGCATGTGCCTTTAGCTCCATCTACTTGGAAGGCTGAGACCGAAGGATCACTGGAGCCCAGCAGGTAGAGGCTAAGGTGACTGGGGGTATGCCACTCTACTCCAGTCTGGGTGACAGACTGAGAGTCCAACACACACACACACAACACACACGCACACACACATAAATGCAGCTTTTGATTCAGGTGATGTGGGGTAAACCTAAGTTTCTGAATTTTTATTTATTTCACTTTGGGGGAGTCTCACTTTGCTGCAAAAGCTAGGATGCAGTGGCATAATCACAGCTCATTGCAGCCTTGAGCTCCTGGCCTAAAAGGATTCACTCTTCTCAGCCTGCTAAGTGGCTGGGAAAAATTGTCATGTGCAAGGCAAACAAACAACATGACACAGCGCTGTGATATTATTATTATTATTTTTGAGTTGGATTCTCACTCTGTCTCCCAGACTGGAGTGCAGTGGCCACTCCCAGCCACCACAGCCTTGACCTGCTGGGTTCCGGTGATCCTTCCGCCTCAGCCTTCCGATTAGCCGGAACTGCAGGCGCGTGCTAACACGCCTGGCTGATTTTTTGATTTATTGTAGAGATGAGGTCTCGCTGCCCAGGCGGGTCTCGAACCCGCGGGTTCAGGCAATCCACTCACCTCAACCTCCCAAAGACGCGGGATTACAGGCTGAGCCCCCGAGCCTAGCGCGTTCTTGATATTATTAACCAAAATGTTTGTAAAGTATAACCTGAATTTAATAATGAAGAAACAAATATTTTATGTAGAATTTCAGCTACAAGTATCTTCCATGTTTTGTAACACCCAAAAGTGCATTGATATTCTTTTTTACGATCCTAGAGTTCAAACTCTTCACATTATTTTTTATTCCAAACTTCCTGAGTTTTTCTGGGCAGTAACTGCCACCCTGCTTAAATGTGCATTTTATTACTTCTCTTCTGCATGGAGCAGATGGAGCATCCAGATGGAACCTTAATAGTACTTGTTTCCATCCTTCACTAGACTCTGAGGATATATCCCATCTCCACTAGCAATCTTGGTTATCCGTGTTTTTCCATGATCAACAACCACAAGGGAACATGTTTAATAATGCAGGTCATAAATTCATGGTAAGAAATGTACACAGCAGCTTAAAGCCTGAAAGAAAAATAAAAGAGAAGGCAGAGGCATGTAGGAAAAAAGAATTTTTCAAAGCACTTGAATATCACAAGAAGAATCAAAATGAGTTAAACTCACAAGGCAGGACAATCACAAGTAGCAGTTGAGATTTTCACGCTCTAAAATCATGACATTCCAATAGGAAGAGAGACACAGAACCTGGCCTGGGACACATTTACCTGGGAACAAGCCATTTTTGCCTCTTCCTCCTCCTCCTTCTCCAACATTTCTTTTCATGGGAGATTATCTGGACATGTCACATCTACATGTTGAAAATATGACTTTAATTTCATTTTTACTTTTTTTGAGTGAGAGTCTCACTCTGTCGCTCAGGATGCAGTAAAGTGGCACACTCCCAGCCACTGCAGCCATGACTTGCTGGGCTCAGGTGATCCTTTCACCTCAGCCTTCCAAATAGCCAGAACTATTGGCATGTGTTGTCACGCACAGCTAACATTTTTTTATTGTAGAGATGAGATCTTACCATGTTGCCCAGGGTGGTTTCAAACCCGCAGGCTCAGGCAATCCTCTTGCCTTGGCCTCCCAAAGTGCTGGGATTATAGGCATGAGCCACTGCACCAGATCGGCCTTTATTTTCTAAAAATTAATTTAAATATATTTTTTGGGTCTGAGTCTCATTCCGTAACCCTGGCAGCCTTGAAGTGGCGCCACCCAGTGTATGACAATTTTGGCCTTTTGAACTCAACAGATTTTTCCATCTCAGGATCCCAGGCATCTGAAACTATAGGCATGTGCGACCAATCTCAGCTAATTTGTTTCAGCATTTATAGCTACATGGATTTGCTATGTTGTCCAGGTTAGCGTCAAACTTCTGGAATCAAGCAATTCTCTCTCCCCCACCACTGACCTGAATAAAAACCAAAAAAAACCACAAACAAGCCAAGTGGGGTCTTTAGGATGCAGGCCCCTCATCTTCTCGGTTTTAATGGTCCTCTAAATTAAGTCACATCCCCTGCTCCAACTCTTTGTCTTGACTTTGGCTGTCCCACCAGGCAGGACCAGGTTTGGACTTGGTGACAAACTGCCAATGACCCTGATGACTTGCCCTAGGAATTTCCACCTGGAAATCCCAGATCAGGCGACTGTGGGGCTAACCAGCACCTGCACATGGTCAGCTTCCCCTTGCCCCTTCTCCAAGCCTTTCCCCCCGGGCCCTCCAGAGACCTCTGGCCAGGAGAACTGACTGGTGGCTTAGATATTCACGATCCATTTTTGGTCCAAGGGAATTCCTTAACATTGTGCCAGACCCTCTGTTTAACCTTGGAAGAGGAGAGAGGGACAGGACCAGGACCTCAGCTCCTTCCCCAGGGCCCCTCCGTGACACTTCTGGTTTCTGCACCTCCAGAGCACAGGACTGCCTGGAGAAGCCACTGGTGGGGTGAGGTCTCCATGGGTACAGGACCCTGGGGTCCGGACCAGACCCACCCTATGCAGAGGGGACCAGGACTGAGACACTGGAGAGGCTGGTTCCAGGATCAGAGGTAAGTGGGAGGCTGGTCTGCCATAGCGAGGTCATCCGGATCCATCTTGCCCCTCGTTCTCACACCCACCCCCATGCTCACTATCTCCCAGCTTCTGGGTGTCCCAGCATCCTCCCTACGGACACCCCAGGCCTGCATTTCACAGGGCATAAAAGAAAGAAAAAAAGGCACGTGATTCTTTCCGAGTTCATGCAGAACTTCTGCAGGCACAGGATACAAAAATCTTGGTCAGAGCCCAGAAAGCGTCCCTTCACTTTTGGCTCTTCTCTGATTGGGCTGTTTCTGAGCTAGGCCCGTTGATTGGATATGGGTACAGGCCACCATCCTTCTTATCTTGAGTGACATCAGATGTGATCATGGAGGAGGCAAGAAGGAAAAGCATTTTTTTGATTGCAGCATTTTGAGGTTGAAATGCCTCCCTGCACCGGAAGTTGGGGGAGGGGAGGAGCAGGTGTGGTGCACATAGGGGAGCCTGCTGGGAACTCTGGAACACAAGTGGCGCCTGGTGGCTTGGTCGCTGAGCAGCAGGACTCCATCCCAATCTGCAGTAACTCCAAAACACTCCAATGTTCCCTGTGAGTGGTGTCAAGGTGCATCTACATTTTTTGCCCTGCAGGAGAGTCACTTTCACCAGTGACATGTTGGACAAACTGGCCTTTGCCACACTCAAGTACCAAAGAAATAAGCCCCCTAAAGAAGAATAAATAAATAAATAAATAAATAAGAGGGGATGCAAGAAATAAGTCCCTCCTCCATGCTCCTGTATAAAATAGTATAGGCCGCGCTCGATGGCTCAGCCTGTAATCCCGGCACTTTGGGAGACCGAGGCAAGTCGATTGACTGAGTCTTCGAGTTCAAGACCAATCCAAGCAACTTGGCAAGACCTCGTATCTACAATAATCAAAAAAAGAGCCGGGCTTGGTGAAAGGACAGATTGAGAGTGGGAAGCCAATTTTTCATCTTGTTCTGAACCCCTGACACAATGATGCAAAAGTAGAAGCTATGCTTTTGGAGAAATGCACACTTTAGTTAAAATTAACTTTACCAGTTGGGCTCGGTGACTCAGCCTGTAATCCCGTGCTTTGAGATGCTGAGGTGAGTGGATGAGCCCACAGGTCCAAGACCCGCCTGAGCAACTTGGCGAGACCTCATCTGTACAATAAATCAAAAAAATCAGCTGGGCGTGGTAGCGCATGCCTGTAATTCTGGCTACTCAGAAGGCTGAGGTGGATGGGTCGCCAGAGCCCGGCAGGTCAGGGCTGCAGTGGCCAAGAGCAGCTACTGCACTCCAGTCTGGGAGACAGAGTGAGACTCGACCTCAAAAAAAAAAAATTAACTTTACCGACCTTGTCTTCTCAGAAACAGACTTCCAGGTTTCTGAGGTATGTCATAGTGGCAATCAAGCTTGCCTAGAGTAAAGGGAATTTACAAGGCCTAAGATATCATACATTGGTCAAGGACTGTAAAAGTCATGAAACTTGTAATTACAAGTTATGACCCGCCCAGATGGGGAGAGTGTGGGGACTTAATCTTCCAGTAGACCAGGCTCTGTCTACAGGGAAGTCAAGGACACCCCGAAGCTACCTACTGGCAATGCCTAGGAGATAAGAGGAAGTGCACACTCCATTAGCTTCAAGGAATGTCATTCGGAAAGATACAGGGGAATTAGAATCCTTGTCACACCCTTCTCTAGGGGTTATGATAATGTGGGTGAACACTAATGGGTCTCTGTGTCACAGGATCTCCAAGACATCCACAGGTGGTTGACAAGGAAGTCACAGCAGTCACGGAAGTCATGTGCAAAATCTCCAAGAAAAGGATTTAAACCAAGACTCGGGGGGCTACAAGGCCACACTCACCTAGAGTGTAGGCCCACTTCCTGTCTGGGGGGGGTAAATTTTTCTTAAATAAATCATTTCTTCTGTTACTTCTGTGTGTTGCAATTCTTTGCATCGCTGAATTCCCAGCGTGCACCTCCGGCTTGCCAGCCTCGGCAGTGCTGCGTGCATCCCTGCACCTCTCCACCCTCACCCTGTCCGCCAGTACCCTGACACTTGGTATTGCTCATCTGTAGTTCCTACTTGGAAGACTGAGGCCGAAGGATTGCATGAGCCCTGCAGGTCGACACTGGGGTGGCCCAGAGCATACCACTGTACTCCAGCCTGGGTGACAGAATGAGACTACAACTCAAAAAAAAAAAAGAGAGAGAGAAAGAGAATGTAAAAGACTCATGTTATGCAATCAATGATCCTGGAGCAGATAAGCTTCTAAAATTGGCTCCCAACCACATATTATCTAGACCTCTCAAAGGATAGTGTGTGGATCTGGATGATGCCATAACTGGGCCAGATCTAAGAACCCATGTTGATAAAGTAGGATAGATCTGGATATCCACTATTGTAAGAATTCATCTCTATCAGTCTGGAGAGGTCTGGACACTCACTATTGTACAAAGACAGCACTGTGCAGAGCAGGCTGCAGGAGGGGCTGCTGAGAATTCATTTGCTAGAATAATTTTTTTTGTTGTTGTTGTTCTACTGAAAGCACAATGAGATAAGAAAAAGGAATGGGATAATTTTCAGTAGCTGCAGACTCAACAAAAAATGGGAACCTACCTGAACCAGGGGGATTGAGACAAGCCCAGGCATCTTGGCGAGACTTGTCTCTACAATAAAAAGAACAAAATTAGCTGGGTGTGGTAGGGTGTGCCTGTAGTTACAGATACTTGGAAGGCTGAGAGGAAGGTTTGGCACTGTCAACCAGGCTGGGTGAAAGAATGAGACTCCAACTCAAAAAAAAAAAAAAGAGAATCTCTCAGCAGCCACATGAAGAAAAGAGGACAGACTACTGACTGTGAGATGCAGCTAAGTCCTATTCTTGTATAGCCAGGAAATCTTTTCCTGTGTGCAGGTCTGGTCCCCACCTTAGAGCATCTTTGCACAAAGTGAGGCCACATTTTTAATTTCTAACCATGAATGAACCCACCAAGTAGGGCAGACCTACAGACTTGGCGTCCTGGGCCCACACTTGCCAAATTTTCATCATTCCTATAATCTGGAGCATGTACCAAATCCTGAAATTATGGCCCCAGGACTGTGCACTTGGCCTCAGACTTCTGCCTCGTTGGAGGTCAGGCAATGGACATTCGGGGCACAGAAGTTCAGCCATCACTGCCTCCTTGAGTGGATAAGGTTGATGGCTGGTCTGCGGGTTTCTGCTCACCCTCACCGATGTCCTGGTTGCTCTTCAAGCCTGGTGACATCATTAGTTTGGCTCTGCTGGGCATGAGTGAGCCCCAGGTACCCACATACCATCCCAAGTGTTCTCACCCTACCTTTTACCAAATTCTTGTTATGGTCAGGGCCACAGCTTCCCTGTATGATCATCCTAGGTGTCCCTAAATCGCATTTTCTCCCAAAAGTCAGGTTGAGGCCAGGTTGAGTCCTTCAGTGTTAAGACTTGTGCCCTGTAAGAAAGACACTGTCACACAGATTGACCTGCATGAGGACCAAGACATGATGCTGGCTGGCTAAGGCTTTGTGGATGCCACACTCTCTCATCCAGAGGCTTCCAATGTCCAGCTTCTTTGTTGACATTAATTTCACAGAGCTGAGGAATTATGTGGAGCTTTGGAGCAGCTTTCTGGGTACTGCCCTGAGTTTTTCTGGGCCATATGGTCACTTTCCAATAATAAAGTTAATATGCAGGTGTCACCATAAGATAGAGGGGTATCTCAGATTTAGTGGACTGAACAGGTCCTGGTGTGGGAGCCAATGTGGGGTAGCAGGGGGAGACTGACCTGTGGTACTTAACCTCAAAAGGAAGATCTGGAAAAGACAAGAACCTGGCATCCTTGTTCAAAGCTGTACCATGGAAAACATGATCTTCAGATGCATGGGGAGCTTTGAGAACAAATTTAAGAAGGAAATCACGAAACAACCATGGTCAATTCTGAGCTAGGTGTATGCTGGGCACACCTGAGCCTCCAGGCCCCTGGAAAGCAGACTGTTCCCTGCAATCTATGGAAGCCACAATGTGAAGTTGTGCCTATACTTTGGGATCAGGCCAGCAAGGAGACACTGGGGGAGGACTCCTGACTGAGAGGTGCTATCACATGGCTTTTTTGTAGATTGTAGTCTCACTCTGGTCAACCAGGCTGGAGTGCAGTGGCATGCTCCTGGCCACTGCAGTCTTGGCCTGCTAGGGTCAGTTGATCTTTCCACCTCAACATTTCAAATAGATGGAACTACAAGCATATGTCACCATGCCCAGCTAATTTTTTATTCTAGGGAAGAGCTTTTGCCACATTGCCCAGGCTGGTCTCCAACCCATGGGCTCAGGCAATTCTCTCACTTCAACCAACAAAAGTGCTGGGATCATAGGCATGAGCCACTGTACCCAACTTGCTCTCTTGTTTTCTAGAGCTGAGCTGGTGGACTGGGAAGAGCCAGGCTATCTACCTTGATCAGCTTCCTCACTGAGCTCATCTGGCCCTCAAAGTGCGGCCCCATGGACCCTGGTTCCTGGAATTCTTGGGTTTTCTATATGGTACCCTGGTCTAACACTAAAGACACCCATGCAGGAAATTGATCCCAGAGCTAAGGGTAAGTGCAGCCTGGGACATGGTTGCTGTTGGAACAACTCAGGTTTCTTCAGTAATGGTGTCTTAAGGTTCGGATGGACTTGGACCTCCCTGCATCATGCCCTCAACCCAGGGCTACTCTACCTCACCTTCAGACCTAGTAAAGAACTCTGGTGGGAGAGGTCTTCACTGTTACCCAAGCTCCTATGCCACTCCAACATGGAATTGTCTCCACTGTGGGGTGATTCTCCCAGGCATTGAATTCCCCTGCCCTCTGGGGTTGTGACTCCACACCATGGGAGGACTGAATGTTGCCACACTCAACTGAATTCTGATTTCTGATTCTGGGCTGTGGTTCCAACTGGGCCTCTCCCAAATGCTGCCTGGGTCGGGACATTTAATTTTTTCCACTCCCTTTTTCAGGGCATGCTGTCCTGCCACCCGTGGGAGGGTGGGTGTTTGGGATTAAAGGATTATCTGCTGCTTTCTGGGGCTATTGGCATCAGCTCGCACAGATGGCTGTGACCTCGGTGGTGTCTTTCAGGTACTTTCAAAGGCAGGTGCAGGAGAGTGTGGCAGAGGGACTTGGAGGGTCTAGCCCCCATCCCTTGCCCTCTCAAATATGTTCAATAAATGCTTGGGCCCAGGTGACCTGTTTCTAGTAGCTTTGTAGAGGAGAGGAAGGGGATAAAAGCCTAGAGAGTTCAATTAATGGGGCCTGTGTGTTCAAGTCTTCATTGCCCCAGGAGGTGAAATGGGAGTGGACTCGGTGCTGGACTTAACCTCAGGGAGAGATCACACTCTATCCATCTCAGCTGAGCCCTGGAGACCTGAAGGTGCCTCAGTGCCATGTCATCCTCCAGAGCCCAGGCCCAGGCTAAACTGGCCTGAAAGAACTCCTGCAGGTCAAACAGGAACAACCTCATAAAGTGCTGTAGGCACAGTGGTGGGACCCATGCTGAAAAGAGTCCCCCAGGAAGGGTCAGTTCCTGTACCCTGCTCCTTCCCTGGGTGCCTCCTACTGGCCAGTCCTGCATCCTTTCTGGTTAATAATGCAGTCCAATTGTTCACAGGAGGCCATGGTCAGAGAATGGACTAGACAGAGAAATGTTCATCACCCTTCTGCCTCTCATTTGTGTCATGTCATGAGTGGGCTCCATGTCTGGGAGGACTCATGATGACCCACCCAGTCCACCAGGCCATACACTATTTCAGGTTCAGACACTGTTCATTATTTAGCCTAATTAGAAATTTCAAGTAATTTTTTGTTATTGTTGGAGTCTTGCTATGTCACCCAGGCTGGAGGGCAGTGACATGCTCCTGGCCACTGTAGACTCAAATGCTGGGCTCAGGAGATTCTTCTGCTTCAATCTTTCAAGTAGTTGGAATTACAGGTAAGTGACATCATGCCTTGCTAATCTTATTTGTTGTAGAGATGAGGTCTCACCAAGTTACCTGGGTTGGTCTCAAACCCACCAGCTCAGGCAATCCACTCATCATGGTCTCCTAAAGTCTGGGATTACAGGCTGAGCCAGAGCCTGATCTAGTTACATTTCAATGAATACTTTCCATGTTTCTTCAAAACTGAAGAATATCACTGAAGTCACTTTGTAGAATTAGCACACTTCATTTTATTGATTTTACTGGGCCAATTTGTTCATATGATAACTTGTAAAATTTGATAAGTCAAGGGGTTCATTTGACTTTGTCTGTATTGTTCTATCAAGGAAACAGAAACAAGACAGTTTTTGGTGTGTAATAAATGTTTCAGAATTAACTATAATTTTTTTTTGAGTTGGAGTCTCACTCTGTCACTCAGACTGGCAGGCAGTGACATACTCCTGGCCTCCCAGCCTCAACCTGCTGGGCTCCAGTGATCCTTCCACCTCAGCCTTCCAAGTAGCCAAAACTACAGGTGTGATAATTTTTTGATTTATTATAGAGACGAGGTCTTACAAGGTTGTTTGGGCAGGTCTCAAACACACAGGCTCAGGCAATCCACTCCCCTTGGCCTCCCAAAGTGCTGGGACTGCAGGCTGAGCCACCAAGCCCAGCAAATATTTTTCTTAGAGGGAATTGGTGGCTCTATGAAAGAGACTGAAGAGACCCAGAGACATGAAATGGCATTGATCCTGCATGTGGATTCTACATAAACCCTTTGCTAACACACTTCATACGTTATTTCTATTACAAATTGTAGCTTTACAATAATGTAAACAAATTAACCCAGAAAGATAAAAACAAATACTGCCTGTTCTCACATGTAATTGAGGGCTAAATACTGGGTACACACAGACATCAAGATGAGAAAAGCAAACACTAAGCAGTGGTGAAGGGGGAGGGACGGAGCAAAGCCTTGAAAAACTGCTTATTGGGCACCATCTTCCCTGTTTGGGTGGTGGGTTTAACAGAAGCTTAAATCTCACCACCACACAATATACCCATGTAACAAACCTGCACAGGAATCCACTGAATTCAAAACAGAAAACAAAATCATGAAAAAGAAAGTATATCTTTATTGCTCATTAAATGAAAGTGGGTCATCATAAAGTTCTTCCTTGCCATCTTCACCATGAGAATGAGGATGAGGTGGAAGAGGAGAGCCTGGTCTTGCTGTCTTGGTTGACAGAGGTGGAAGAGATGGAGGGGAGGCAGGAGAGACTGGACACTTGGTGCAAATTTCAGAACCCATCTTAATTTCTGTCTGACACCTTTACATTTTCATTTTTCTTTTTTTTTTTTTTTTTTTGAGTTGGAGTCTCACTCTGTAGCCCAGACTGGAGTGCAGTGGCCGCTCCCGGCCACCGCAACCTCGACCTGCTGGGCTCTGGCAATCCTTCCTCCTCAGCCTTCCAAGTAGCCGGAATTACAGGCATGCGCTACCACGCCCAGCTGATTTTTTTGATTTATTGTAGAGATGAGGTCTTGCTGCCCAGGCGGGTCTCGAACCCGCGGGCTCAGGCAATCCCCTCACCTCAGCCTCCCAAAGGCGCGGGATTACAGGCTGAGCCACCGAACCCAGCTTTCTACATTTTCATTTTTCAAAAACTGTTTCCATATGGCACCCAATCTACTTCTACTATTTCCTTTAGTTTTAGTGCCCTATAGTACAAAGTGACCTATTAAAAAGATTTGAAAAACAATCTGTAATCAGAACACTTCTGCCAGCTTGTGTAATGCTGAATTGCTTTTTGGCACTGCTGATTTGGTGTCTTTTTCTTTTTGTCAGTCTCGCTGTCACCCAGGTTGGAGTGCAGTGGCAGGCTCATGGCCACTGCAGCCTTTGCTTGCTGGGCTCAATCCTTACCCCTTAACCTCCTGAGTCCCTGGAACCACAGGAATGTGGCACCATACCTAAATAATGTTTTGATTTATTGTAGAGGCCATTCTTGAACACCTGGACACAGACTATACTCTCACCTCAGTCTCCCAAATTGCTGGGGTTACAGGCATCAGTCACCACACTCAACCTCTTCTCTGTCTTCTTTCTAGTCACCTGACACTGCTGGAAATACTCCCCTCCAAGTCATCTGCTGCTAATTCCTCTGGTGTGGTGCTTTTTAGCTGATGAATGCCTTCAAGATCTCCATTTTGCCATATGCACAATCACTTTCTGTGATTTCCTTGATTGGCTCAAGAGAGCCCATCTACTCTTATAGAGACAGCAGTAACACATGGTGTGTTAAGCAGAATCTCACAACACTTGCTTTTAATCACTCAGTATTTTCATGAATAAAAGTAATTTGAAATACTTTCCAAGGAAACAAAAAATACCTGAGAGAATTTATTATCAATAGCAGATTCTTCTTTTTTTTTTTTTTGAGTTGGAGTCTCACTCTGTCACCCAGATTGGAGTGCAGTGCCTGGTCCTGGCCACCACAGCCTCGACCTGCTGGGCTTTGGCAATCCTTCTGCCTCAGCCTTCCAAGTAGCTGGAACTACAGGCATGCGCTACCACATCCAGCTAATTTTTTATTTATGTAGAGATGAAGTCTCACCAAGTTGCCCAGGTGGATCTCGAACCTTCGGCCTCAGGCAATCCACTCACCTCAGCCTCCCAAAGTACTGGGATTACAGGCTTAGCCACCGAGCCTGGCCCACATCAGTTTTTAAAATGTTGAGATATACTAAAAGTGTATTTCACACATTTTATGTAAATAGAATAGCAAATTTTCTGCCTCCTAGATTTTTTCATGGCAGAATAATCTGGTTTTTAGAACATTATCCATCACTAACTTCTTGAAATGTGATCCGCTTCCAGTTGCTAATTTCATTGGTTACTCTTTTATCAGAATTGGTTTGTGTTAAAGGCCTCGGTCTATAGACATTAATTGTAAGACTGAACCCTCTGAAGGGATCGGTCATCTCTCCCTGAAATGTGTGAGATGGGTGGCTTGAGGAACCATCACACTGGAAGACAAATTCTCTTCTGCACTCATGTGTGAGTTTCACTCTCCAGTGAGGCATAAGGCCCATCTTGGCTGCCTTGGCAATGGTTTTTTTATATATGTCCTGTTTTACTTTTAAACTTGCATTGCCTTGGTTTCTGTGTTTTTTGTTTGTTTTGTGTTGGAGCCTCACTCTGTTGTCCAGCCTGGAGTGCAATGGCACACTAACAGCCACGGCACCCTCAACCTGCTGGGCTCCAGAGCTCTTTCCACCTCAACCTTACAAGTAGCTGAAACTATAGGCATGCGCTACCATGCTCGGCTAATTTTTGATTTGTTGTAGAAATGAGGTCTCACCAATTTGCCAGGCTGCTCTCAAAACCGCAGGCTCAGGCAATCAACTCGCCTTGGCATCCCAAAGTGCTGGGATTACAGAATGAGCCACTAAGCCCGACCCTCAGTGTGTTTTTAAAGCAAACGTCACACATATATCTTTTTGATATATGATGCTACTTGTTTTCTTTTAAAATGTCTACAGGACAAAAACAGATGGTGTCTATATTAGAGTGATATTCAATTTATCACCTGACTAGAGGATTGTTGACTGAATGATACTGTTGAATCTTTCTGCCAAAGCATACTGTGTATTTATTTTGTTTTTGTTTTTTTTTTTTGAGTTGGAGTCTCACTCTGACGCCCAGACTGGAGTGCAGTGGCCGCTCCTGGCCACCGCAGCCTCGACCTGCTGGGCTCCCGCGATCCTTCCGCCTCAGGCTTCCGAGTAGCTGGAACTACAGACGCGCGCTATCATGCCTGGCTGATTTTTTGATTTATTGTAGAGATGAGGTCTCGCTGCCCAGGCGGGTCTCGAACCCGCGGGCTCAGGCAATTCACTCACCTCAGCCTCCCAAAGGCGCGGGATTACAGGCTGAGCCACCGAGCCCGGCTATTTTGTATTTGTACTATTTTTCAAGTATTGTGGAAATATTTTACAATAATTTTGTATCAATTGAATTTTGTAAAATATAATTTTGTTCAGAAGTGCCATAATATGTATTCAACTTCAACATGATAATATAACTTTTTTAATTACTTTTTTTTTGAGTTGAGTCTCACTCTGTTGCCCAAGCTGGAGTACTGTGTTATGCTCACAGCCACTGCAGCCTCAATCTGCTGGGCTAAGGTGATATTTTTTTCAATCTTCAAAGTAGCTGGAAATACAGGTGCACGCTACTACACCTTTTTTATTTTTTGATTTATTGTATAAAGAAAGTCTCACAAAGTTCCCTATGCTGGTCTCCATTCCCTGAGGTCAGGCAATGCCCTCACCTTGGTTTCCCAAATTGCTGGCATTACATGCTTGAGCCACCGTGCCCAGCCCCCTGTTGATTCTATTAATGTAACTAATAGTATTGATGGATTCCTGAAAGCAAAAACTCATTTTATTCCTGGCACAAAGGGCACTTGATCATAATGTGATGTCCTAATGTGCTGATAATGTTTCTAATAATTCTTACATTTATATTAGAATGTGATTTTTCTGCAAGAAAAATATATGAAATTGTTAGCATGCAATAAATATTGTATATGGAGGTTTTCCTCAGCGAAGTAAACCACATTTTTATGCTTTTCTAATATCCCCTCTAATACAATATGGCATTTTCACTTTTCTGTAGAGAATTCCATGGCCACATCCCCGAATGTCAACATAACCTGAAAACAACAACAAGACATACTTACCAAGTGGCCACAGGCAGAATTGTTAACTGCAGGAGAAATGAGTGAAAATGTTCTAACTTTTATGACAATGGAAATACTGGATAATTTTTGACACAGAAATATTCTATAATGTATTCTTTGAATCTGAGGAAATGGAATGGAATAGGATTCACTCACCTAGTGCAGATAATATACTTTCTTTTATAATACAAAATTTAGGCACAAACACAGGTGTGTACATTTGGGAGGACTGTATTTCCATCACAAAGGATAAGTAGTATATATTGCTCAGATAAAAAATGAAGAGTTAGAAGGAACTGTGGACATTTTAATGTGTGCAACATGGAAATGAAGTGTAAAAAAGCAAAATCTGATTCAGGAGATCTGAGGTAAAATGTGAGATACTACTTCTTTTAGTTTGGGTCTCTGTTATCATTTCTGGCATGCAGTTCCTTAATCACACCTTACTACAGCTTCTACATCCTTGGCTGAACAGATCCACTCTGCTCAGCCTCCTGAGTGACTGGGTGTACTCAAATGCACAAGCACACCAGGCTAATTTTTTTGATATGGAGTAGAGATGATGGCTGGCTATATTTCCTAGGCTGGTCTCAAACTTCTGTGCTCAATATATCCTTCTGCCTCAGCTTCCTAAAGAGCTGGAATGACAAGCATGAGAAACTATTCATGCTCTGACTTTCTGCACTGCTAACAAGCTCACCAGTGATACCAATGCTTCCAGCCCAAAAGAAATATTATGTCAATCAGCTGCCAAGTGACAGAACTTGGATTTATCTCAGTTTATCTGACAAGTAAAAATGAGAAACTTCCATTTTCTTTTTTTTCTACAATTTCTTGTGGGGTACTGACACCATTTTAATGTTTTTTTTTTGAGTCAGAGTCTCACTCTGTTAACCAGACTGGAGTGCAGTGGCACTCTCATGGTCACCAGAGCCTTGACTTTCTGGGCTCAGGCGATCCTTCCAACTCACCCTTCCAAGTACCTGGAACTAGAGGTGTGCTAACGCACATGGCTAAATTTTGAGGTCTTGCCAAATTGCTTGGGCTGTTCTCCAACCCATGAGCTCAGGCAATCCACGCACCTTGGCCTACCAAAGTGCTAGGATACAAGCTGAGACACTGAGCCCAGTCTCTCACAACATTTTCAACAAATGCAGACAATACAGTGCATGTGCTGATAAAAAAAAATTATGGAGCAAGTAATACTTATTAGAGTTGGTAAAAATGGCCCACTAAGCTAGATGCAGTGGCTCATACCTATAATCCCAGCTCTTTGGGAGCCCACAAATTCAAGATCACCCTAGGTAAATTGGTAAGACCTCATCCCTATAATAAAACCAAAATAGCCAGGTGTAGTTGCACGTGCCTGTAGTTCTAGCAACTTGGAAGACTGAGGTGGAAGAATCACCTGAGACCATCAGGTCAGGGCTGCGGTGACCATGAGCATGCCACTGCACCCCAGCCTGGGTGACTGATGGAGACTCTGAATAATAATAAAAAAGAAAATGAAGAAACCAAGACTGCTCACTTCGCAGGACCTTGGATGGATTTCGAGTATATACTATAAGTGATTGAGCCAGGGATAGCAACTCCACTTGTAATACTAACACTTTGGCAGGTGGAAATGAGAAGACTGCCTGAGGCAAGGGATTGAAACCACCCTGGGCAAGTTGACAGGAATTTCTCTCTACAATAAATTAAAAAATAAAATTAGCCAGGCTTGGTGCAGTGCACCTGTAATTTTAGCTACCTGCTAGGCTCAGGTGGAAGGACCACCTGAGCCCAGCAGGTTGAGGCTGCGGTGACCATGAGAGTGCTGTTATACTCACACTTGGATGAAAAGGATTCCAAAAAAAAAGAATAAATAAAGATCTGAGTATCACATAACAAAGATCTGAGTACTATGTGTATTCACTCATAAATTGACCCTGAACATTATCAGAATAATATAAGAAAGTGACTGACAATATAGGGACACCACCATGGGAGCTGGAGGACATAATATCAATAAAGGCACCCAAACTTTATGTGTGCCCTAAATTGTTCCCTACATTTTAAAAGAAAAATAATAGAAGAAAGAAAAAGAAATAGAAGAGAATAGAAAATCTGGTTTCCCAGGATGAGGACAATGTCAATACACAATTTCTATTCCCTACTAAGTATTTCATATCCGTTCTTTGTAGAAAAATCACATTTGAGTAGAAATGTAAAAATTATTAAAAACATTGTGTCAGCACATTGCAACGTTACATCAGGATCAATCTCCCTTTTTGTCAGGAAAGAATAGGAGGTCCAGCATTTGGGAATCCATCAATACAATTAGTCACGTTAACAGAATCAATGAGAGAGTCATAGAATCATTTTAACAGATTAAAATTATATTGTAACACTTTTAGAAAAGAATTATACATTCCAAAATCAATGGATAAGGAAGTAGTATATAATATTTCTGAAACACATGAAAAAACAGTAGAAGCTGGGCTCGGTGGCTCGGCCTGTAATCCTGTGAATTTGGGAGGCTGAGGCATGAGGATTGCCTGAGCCCGCGGGTTCAAGACCCGCCTGGGCAGCGAGACCTCATCTCTACAATAAACCAAAAAATCAGCCAGGCATGGTAACTCATGCCTGTAATTCCGGCTACTTGGAAGACTGAGGCAGAAGGATCAGCGGAGCCCAGAAGGTCGAGGCTGTGGTGGCTGGGAGCAGCCACTGCACTCCAGTCTGGGTGACAAAGTGGGACTCCAACTCAAAAAAAACCCCCAAAAAACAGTAGAAATAAAAAGTAATAAAAATATGTTTTGGAAAGAAAGTTTAAATGGTATCACTAAGTTGATATCCTCTAATCAGTTTATCTACTGAGCATGATAATGACATAGACGCCAGCTGTTTTTGTTCTGGAGAAAAAAACACTTCTTCTGCACAAAAGAACATTTAAATTAGAAATCCATGAAAATCTGAAAAAAATAGGATGATATTATATGCAATAAGGACTAGAAAAGTAAAGCACGGTGATAGCGACTTTTTAAAATGATTGAGAAATCAAGGGAATACAAAGTTTAAAAGGAGAATAAGACATATATGTAAATGCACTATACAATCAACACGCAGTGGTGAAAGAGAAGTAGTGACCTTGTTCTTTCTCAATGGAGACTGAAGCTTACACATGTGGAGAGACTTTGTCTTCCAGTGTGTTTGCTTCTTGCAGGTCTTCCTCACCCATGTTAGGCAGAGATGACCCAGCCCTTCAGACTGTTCAGAGTCTTGGAGTCAGTGTTCTATGCACAGTAAGGCCTTAATTACAAGTGAGTTCTGATAAAAGAGTAGCCAATATTATATGCAAGGGAAGATCAATCACATATTAAGTCAGTGATGAATAATGTTCTAAAAACTAGATGATTCTCCCATTTGTCATTTAGGAAGCACAGAGTTCTGTTATATTTAAATAAAATGGGTGAAATTACACTTTTATTTTATCTAAATATTTTAATATCCTACGTTGCCTTTGACACGGTGTCTGTAAGTCAGTGTCCACCATAAGTTGATTCTCCCTCATTATGTCCCTTACTCTTTCACTTCTATTACATCTTCATACAGAAGTATGACTTTGTCTTCTTAAAGTATGCTTCTTAGAAGCTGCTCTTGGTAATCAAACCTCTCAGGTACTTTATTTGAAAAATATTTCTTTTTTCCTATTCTTTAAACATATTCGATTCTACTTTTCATAATACTTTATATCAGTACTGTTAATACTAGTTTTGCTGCTTTCAAGAAAACACAAGTTTTGGAAATAGCCTTAGTGCTTTTAGTGTTGTTTTGTAAATTTAATTTATATTCATTTATATACTTCTATTTAGAATTTATATACACACACTTTTTTTTTTTTTTTGAGTTAGGGTCTCACTCTGTCGCCCAGACTGAAGTGCAGTGGCCGCTCCCAGCCACTGCAGCCTCGACCTGCTGGGCTCTGGCAATCCTTCCGCCTCAGCCTTCCAAGTAGCCAGAATTACAGGCATGCACTACCACGTCCGGCTGATTTTTTGATTTATTGTAGAGATGAGGTCTTGCTGCCCAGGTGGGTCTTGAACCTGCGAGCTTAGGCAATACACTCACCTCAGCCTCCCAAAGGTGCAGGATTACAGGCTGAGCCATGGAGCCCAGCTTACACACACATTTTTGAATGGCATCTCTGCCACCCAGGGTAGAGTTCAGTGGCATGATTATGCCTCAACATGTGGGTTCAGGAAATTCTTCCCCTAAGACACCCGAGTACCTTGGGACAACATGCACTAACTCACCCAACAATTTTTTTGTTATTTTTTATAGATATGAGTTGCCCATGCTGCTATACCTCTGGGATCAAGATATTCCCCCACCTCAGTCACACAAAGTATTGGGAATACAGTCCTGAGTCACCATGCCTTGCCCCTCACTGCTTTTAGGTGTTTTCATTTGTGGTATCAGGGAGTTTGACTAATATTGCTTTTAATACTGTTCTATTTTTTTTATTTTTGACACACATTAATTCCAAATTTAGGAACTTATGTCTGGTTATTTTACAAAGTCCTGTATCAACAAATCTTTGGATATGACATTTTATTTTTATTTTTTCACATATTTTACTCAAACCACTACATAAATGTTTGGGAAATGTTTCATATTTTACATTCAAGTCACCATTTATGTAGAATTGTAATCATAATTTTTATCACTTGGACTTTGACACTTTGAGTATATAAATTGTGCTCAATATTTCCATGCAATAGTACTGTTATCAGCTCAATCTAATTTTATATTTATCTTACATTTTATGTTGATTTATTATATTCATAATTATGTTGGCTTGGCAGTTTTCCAAATAGGGCTAGTCAAGATTATACTGCCTTGTTATTTTCACATCTATTTTCTCACTGTAACTGTTAGCCCATGAAGAATGTGGGTTTGACCTGCATAGGTCCACGTTTTTTCAGAAAATACACTGGTATTTCTTTTATGACAATTTGTGATCATTTAAAAGAAACGTGCAGAACCACAGTTTAGAAATATAATTTAAGGCCAAGTTCAGTGGCTCAGCCTGTAATCCTGCACCTTGGGAGGTTGAGGTGAGTGGATTGCTTGAGCCTGTGGGTTTGAGACCCGCATGGGCAACTTGGTGAGATCTCATCTCTACAATCAATCAAAAAAAGAAATATACTTTAAAAATGTCATGAGGCCAACAAATAGAAGTATATTCTTGTCTATTTTGACATTTACTGTCATAAAGATATACAAATCTATCATACAAAGGTAAACAATTTGTGCACTTACAGGGTATACATGGCACCATCAGCAGTGGGAAATGTGTAAATAAATGTAAAGATGCAGTATTAACTCATAATGGCATAAAATTAGCTATGACACAAAGTGTATCAGTCAGTAATTTTGGGACCACATCCTACTGCCAGGTGATTAATGCAAGTGTTGTGAGATTCTTTTTCACACACCATGTGATGTTAATGTTTCCATATGAGCGTTTGGTCTCTCCAGAGTTAATCAAAGAAATTACAAAGAATCATTGTATTTATAGCAAAACAGTGGAAAGGGAAGATATAAATACTGAAGTTATTCCAGAGCCCAGAACCCACACCACAGGAGTTAGAGGCAGATGAATTGAGGGGGCTAGTGTTTCCAACACAGTGCCAGATGACTAGAAAGGAAACAAGAGACTGGGCATGGTGACTCATGCCTATAATTCCAGCACTTTGGGAGGCAAAGTACAGCAGACTGCCTTAGTCTAGGGCTTCCAGACCTGCCTGAGCAACTTGGTGAGACCTTGTCTTAACAATGAATTCAATAGCTGGCTGGGCATGAGGGCAAATGTTTGTGACACCAGCTACTCAGGAGGCTAAAGGAGAAAGATGGCCTGATACCATCATGTTGAGGCTGCAGTGACCATGGATTTTCCACTGTATTCCAGCCCGGACATCAGAGTCAAAATCCTACCTAATATATAAGTATTTACAATAGTCAGGATTCAGAAAGTTAGGTCTTATAATTGTACACCTGTATTATTACAATAATCAAAATGACACACAACTTAAAAAAAGGAAGAAAATATGACCTATAAAAAAAGAATCACTAGAAACATCCTTCTATAATTTATCCAATAGTATATAGTCATCATATACATACAATCTTGGGTAACATAGAATAGATTAACACTTATGGCAACATAACAATTTATTGTGTGGACAACAAATGTTATTACTTTATAAACAATTCTGTTCATTAAAACAAACAAATTTACATAGCCTAAATAAACCTTCAAATTTCACTGTATGCTTGCTAGCAAACCAGGTTACAAACATTCAAGCATTTATGTTCTGATAGTGTGATCCATGTGCGAACAGCTTTCTTCAGTTTTAAAAACTTAATCTGATTATTTACTAAACACAAACTTATAATATATACATTTTAAGAGAATAATTATCTTTGCTATGATGTCTATGAAAATATTTCTTTATATTATATCAAAATTACACTTATGGCTTGTAAGTATTGATAGTATGAAGATGCATCAAATTAGTAATGTTCTGGTCTCATTTTCTCATTTGCATGTAAGTAGTAAGACAAAAGATTTTTAAAACTCTCAATGATTCTTTGTCATTTATTTCCAAAGATAAATGTTATTCTAAGCACTCACTTCATTCTGAACTTACAATAATGCTTAATGTGAGCCACAAACAACCTCTTCACTTTTAAAGGAGGATCTTTTAAAGGAGATTACAGATCAGTGTTCTTCATTCTCCATGAAAAACATGAGATGAGGGCTGATGACCTACTATACAAGGACATTTCATATCTCTTACGTACCGACAATAGACCCCATGCCTTTACATAAACACTACTAATGAAGGCATAGCATCATGTGAGTTGAGTTACATTAATATTATTTGCTTTTTGAAATATCCTCATCTTCTGTCAATGCAAAACCAAAATTATACAGAGAATATACTTATGCCTTCCTAAAAAACAAACAAAAAAACCCATCTTCTAATGCCACTCAATATTTGATATTTATTTCAACTTACCTTTCAGTAAATAAGCTTCCATATAAATTGCATCTGTAATGTTTTCAGTCCAAATACCCTAGTATTTCCAATGGCATATATTTTGAACAAAGGCCAGTCCACATTCTCTACATTTGTAGATTCTCTACAATGGACAGTCTAATGTCAAATAAAGATTTTGCTGGTTAATGTCTTTAGACATATTTTACATTTGTACATTCAAAAGATCTGTAGTTTGAGTAAAGATAATGGTACTCTTTACATCTGTAATTTCTCACCATGTCTCTGTTGTTTATAACTAGACATATGATTTTCCAGTCATTAGAGATACTGAAAATTTAGATTATAAATTGTCTGATGTTGAGAAAACTTGGAATAACAGTGAAAAGGTTTACCCCATTCTGCCCATCTATAGGGAATCCCTAAATATAGATGCTCGTATGTCAACCAAATATTGAATGAGAGCTAAAGGCTTTATCTCATTCCTCTCTGTTATATAGTTTCATCTCAGTATGGATTCTCAAATGTCCTGCTACATGTATATGAGAGCAAAAGGCTTACCATGTTTTTCACATTTGTAGATTTTCTCTCCAGTATGGATGATTATGTGTTCAGCAAATCTGTTGTGAGAGTAAATGGTTATGTCACATTCTTCACATTTGTAAGTTTTTTCCCCAGAATGGATGGTCTTATGTAAAGCAAATCCACAGTGAGGGTCAAAGGCTTTGCCACATTCTTCAAATTTGTAGGGTTTCTCTCCACTATGCACCTTCATATATCCAGCAAACTTTGAATGGGAGCAAAAGGCTTTGCCACATTTTTCACATTTGTAGGATTTCTCCCCAGTATACATGGTGTTATGTCCAGAAAATACAGAGTGAAAGTGAAAGGCCTTGCTACATTCCTCCCATATGTGGGGATTTTCTCCAGTATGCATATTCTTATGTTCAATAAGCTTCGAGTACTGAGTAAATCCTTTGACACATTCTGCACATTTGGAGGGTTTCACTGCAGTATGGATGGTCTTATGGCCAGCAAAACCTCCTAGAGAGCGAAAGGCTTTGCCACATTCTTCACATCTCTAGGGTTTCTCCCCAGTATGGATGGCCTTATAGTCAGCCAATCCTTAAAAGTGTAAGGCTTTGCCACATTCTTAACAGTTGTAGGGTTTCTCCCCAGTATGCATGGTCTTATATTGATAAAATCCAGAGTCAAATTGAAAGGCCTTGCCACATTCCTCACATTTGTAGGGTTTCTCTCCAGTATGGATCACTGTATGTCGAGTAAGACATGAATGAGAGTTAAAGGCTTTGCCACATTCTGCACATTTGTAGGGTTTGTGTCCAGTATGGATGGTCTTATGTACAGGAAATCGCCCTTGAGAGCAAAAGGCTTTGTCACATATTTCCCATTTCTATGGTTTCTGTCTACTATGGATCAGAATATGTTGAGAAAGGTTTGAACAAGAGTGAAAGTCTTTGCCACATTCTTCACATTTACAGGGTTTCTCTCAATTATGGATCACCATATTCCAAGTAAGGTATGAACAAAACTGAAAGGCTTTGCCACATTCTGTACATTTGTAGGGTTTCACTCCATTATGAATAACTGTATGTCGAGTAAGATGTGAATGAGAGTAAAAGGCTTTGCCACATTCTTCACATTTGTAGGGTTTCTCTCCAGTATGGATCATCGTATGTCGAGTAAGGATTGAATGAATGTGAAAGGATTTGCCACATTCTTCATATTTGTAGGGTTTCTTTCCAGTGTGGATCATAGTATGTCTAGTAAGGAGTGAACAAAACTGAAAGGCTTCACCACATTCTGTACATTTATAGGGTTTCTCTCCAGTATGGATCATTGTATGTTGAGTAAGATGTGAATGAGAGTGAAAGATTTTGCCACATTCTTCACAAATTTAGGGTTTCTCTCCAGTATGAATCACTGTATGTTGAGTAAGAAGTAAATGAGAGTGAAAGGCCTTTTCACATTCTGCACATTTATAGGGTTTCTGTCCAGTATGGATCATTGTATGTTGTGTAGGATGTGAATGAGAGTGAAAGGCTTTGCCACATTCTTCACATTTGTAGCGTTTCACTCCAGTGTGGATCACCGTATGTTGAGTAAGATGTGAACGAGTGCGAAAGGCTTTGCCACATTCTGCACATTTAAAGGGTTTCTGTCCAGTATGGATCATTATATGTCGAGTAAGTTTTGAACGAGAGTGAAAGGCTTTGCCACATTCTTCACATTTGTAACATTTCACTCCAGTATGGATCACTGTATGTCGAGTAAGATGTGAACGAGAGCGAAAGGCTTTGCCACATTCTGTACATTTATAGGGTTTCTCTCCAGTATGAATGGTCTTATGTACAGCAAAATCTCCTTGATAGCGAAAGGCTTTGCCACATTCTTCACATTTGTAGGGTTTCTCTCCAGTATGTATCATCGTATGTCGAGTAAAATGTGAAGGAAAGTGAAAGGTTTTGCCACATTCTTCACATTTGTAAGGTTTCTTTCCAGTATGAATGGTCTTATGTGCAGCAAATTCTCCTTGAGAATGAAAGGCTTTGCCACATTGTGCACATTTGTAGGGTTTCTCTCCAGTATGGATCATTGCATGTCGAGTAAGGAGTGAATGAATGGGAAAGGCTTTCCCACATTCTTCACATTTGTAGGGTTCCTCTCCAGTATGGATCACTGTATGTTGAGAAAGATGTGAATGAGACTGAAAGGCTTTGCCACATTCTTCACATTTATCTATCTATCTATCTATCTATCTATCTATCTATCATCTATCCATTTATTTAATTTGGAGTCTCACACCATCACCCAGACTGGAGGGCAGTGGTTACTCCCCATCACCACAGCCTCAACCTGCTGGACTCTGGCAATCTTTGTTCCTCAGCCTACCAAGTAGCTGGAACTACAGGCATGTGCTACCATGCCTGGCTAATTTTTTTGATTTACTGTAGAGATGAGGTCTCACCAAGTTGCCCAAGTGGGTCTCAAACTCATGGGCTCAGGCAATCTGTTCACCTCAGCCTCCCAAAGCACTAGTATTACAGGCTGAGCCACTGAGCCCAGTTCATTCTTCACATTTATATCATTTCTCTCCACAATGAATTTTCTGATGTTGTGAATGACAGGAGTAATAGCTAAGGGCTTTTCCACATTTTTCAATTTTGAAGTCTTTCTCTCCCCTATGCATTCTTTCATGTCTATTTAGATAGAATGATTTGTTTAACACTTTCCCACATATATTGTGTATATTTCCTCCACTATTTTTTTGATGTTGATTACATTTTGAGGACCAGTTAAAGGTTTTGCCATATTCGTTTGAAAGCCATTTCAGAAATATGTATCCTCTGGTGGATAACAAATTTGGAGTCTTGATGAAAGACTTTCTTAAGCTGGGCTCAGTGGCTTAGCTTGTAATCCTGTGCCTTTGGGAGGCTGAGGTGAGTGGATTGCCTGAGCCCACGGGTTCGAGACCTGCCTGGGCAGCGAAACTTCATCTCTACAATATATCAAAACATCAGCTGGGTGTGGTAGTGCATGCCTGTAATTCCGGCTACTTGGAAGGCTGAGGTGGAAGGATCACCTGAGTCCAGTAGGTCAAGGCTTCGGTGGCCGGGAGCGGCCACTGCACTCCAGTCTGGGTGATAGACTGAGACTCCAACTCAAAAAAAAAAAAAAAGACTTTCCTACTCTTGTTACATTTGTAATGGTTATTTGCAACTGAACATTCTATCTGCCCTTCTCCCTCATGCACACTTACACAATATTTTTGTAAGCATATGTTCTTAAGGACATATTTACCATATTTCCCCACTGGCTCATTTGCAAGGGAGTCTTCTATGCTCTTCTCTGGCAAAAGGCCTTCAGTGTAATGAGAAGTCACAGCTGAAAATCAGGAAAATAAAAATTTATTCCATATGCTAGACTTAGGTGAATATCCTTTGAAAATAAAACATAATATTATACCATGGTAAGGACATAAGTATGATGGAAAGTAGAAATTACAGGTTTCCAATCCATCATAAATATATGTACTTTAGAAAATACTTACCCCATTGCCTGTGTGAAAACTCAAAAAACAGCTAAGACATTACATAATACACATGATAAAATGAGTTACTTGGAAGAGAAAGTTTAGTAATTTTGCTACCGTAATTTCTCTTCCTTTACAATGCAGCATGAAGCAATCAGATGGTATGTTATAACTCTTGAATTCTTCCTCAGGGAATAAACAGAATAGTAGAGTATGAGTCCACATTTCTGTCCTTTAAGGGTTTATACAAAGACTTGTTTCTGTCCCAATGTACAGAGAACCCTAAGAACAGGTATGAGTCTCCTAGAATCTCTAACTTAGTGATTGTTGTTATATTAATCTAGACAAAGCAACATCATAAACACTATGACATGTATATCTTTGAATTTCAAATACCCCAATTCAAATAAAGTATGCCAAAGCATAGAAAGGATCAAGATAAATGACTCAATTAAGGGTACAACAATAATTTGTGGAGCTGCAAATTACAACAAAGATTGAGAAATTTTCATATGAAATGTAGAAACCCTTACTTGAATGACCACACTACTGCCTGGGTGACAGAGAATGTGCTGATAAAACATAACCATAAAAAGGATTTGGAAAACATCCTTGATATTGATATTGCTCTTAGTAATAATTTTTTTGACTATAGAAATAAAAATAAATATAAACATGTTAGAGACATCAAACTGAAAACTTCTGCAGAGTAAAGGGAAAAGGAAGAACGCTTACAGGACAAGAAAAAACATCTGCATGAGCAGTTAAAGAAAATGAAAATTAGTTGAATAAAAAACAGCCAAAAAATGAATAGTTATTTTCCAATGAAGACATACAACTTGCTAACAGGTATATGAATTGGAAATGAATCTCACCAATAGATGCAATTTCAAATAAACACAATGATGATATATTGTCTCAAAGTGGTTAGAATGGCCAATATCAACCAGAAGAGAGAGAGAGAGAACTTTTGATAAGGATGTGAAGAAAAAGAAATCCTGTATACTCTTGGTGAGTTTAAAATTGGTAGAGTAATATAAAAATCATTATCAACATTCTTTTAAAAATAAAAACAAGCTGGCCTCAGTGGCTCAGCCTGTAATCCTGTGCCTCTGGGAGGCTGAGGTGAGTGGATTGCCTGAGCCCGTGGGTTTGAGACCCACCTGGGCAACTTGGCGAGATCTCATCTCAACAATAAATCAAAAATTAGCCGGGCATAGTAGCGTGTGCCTGTAGTTCCAGCTACTTGGAAGACTGAGGTGGAAGGATCTCTGGAGCCCAGCAGATCAAGGCTGTGGTGGCTATGGGTGGCCACTCCACTCCAGTCTGGGTGACAGAGTGAGAGTCCAACTCAAAAAAAAAAATTAAATAAATTAAATAAAAATAAAAACAAATTGTCACATAATACAGAAATTCCTTTTCGGGGCATGTAACCAAAGGAAATAAAATCAGCATCAAAAAGTAGTCTCCAACCCCTATGGGCATTGTAACATTTGTCAAGATGGCCAAGCTTGAAAACAACCTAAATATTTGTGAAATCTGTGTTGATTAATAAAATAACGTATACACACACACACACACACACACACACACACACACACACACATGCACACGCACACACACATATATATGCACAATAGCATATGATTCAGCCAAAAAATTTTTTAAAGAATTCTGCAGTTTTAACCTTATGGATGACATTGTAAGACATTATGCTAACTGAAGTGAGCCAGGCACACACACACAAATACTGCCTGATAACAGGTACAGTGACTCAAGTCTGTAAACCCATCACATTGGGAGACTGAGGTGAGAGGATTGCCTGAGCTCAGGGGTTCAAGACCAGTCTGGGTACCTAGGTGAGACAAGTCTATGACAAATACAAAAATAAGCTATGCGTGGCCGCGCACACTTGTAGTTCCAGTAACTTGAAAGGCTGATGTGGAAGGATTGCCTGAGTGCAGCAATGAGGCTGTGGTGGTCATTAGCATGCCACTACATTCCAGCCTGGAGTGACACTCCAACTCGGGAAAAATAATTCCTGTATGATCTCACTTCTGTGGAATAAAAAACTTTGCACTCATAGAGGAAGAAAGTACAACGTGGTCACCAGGGCCTGCAGGTGGGAAAATGGAGATGTTTTTCAATGGTTACAAAATTTGAGTTATAACTGAGTCTTAGGGAGCTAATGTGTACCATAGTGACTTATCGTTAATAATGACGTTTCGTATGCTTAGAAAATTTGCTAAGATAGAAGACATTATATGTTCTACTTACAAAACATAAAAATGGCAACTGCGTAAGATGGTTGATGTGTTCATTAATATAATTGTAATCATCATTTCACACTGTATAGGCATATCAAATTATTACATTTATGACCTATGGTTATACATTTTTATTTATGTATAAAAAAATCAGATGATAATCACATATAAACATGCATACATATGTGTTTGTATATATGCATATATGAAGCTAGGCCTAAGCTTCATACTTAAAAAAATTATAAAATAAGAGCTATTAAGACACAAGGTAACATGTAGGATTTTAATATATGTTTACCAATCCTCTACATGATATAGTATACTTAAATATTTGGATATAAATAAAAACTACCAGTTTCAGATCATACGATAAAAGTAAAAATTGCCGGGCTCGGTGACTCAGCTTGTAATCCCACACCTTTGGAAGGCTGAGGTGAATGGATTGCCTGAGCCCACAGATTCAAGACCCACCTGGGCAGGCGAGACATCATCTTTACAATAAAACAAAAAAATCAGCCGGGTGTGGTAGCACATGCCTGTAATTCTGGCTACTTGGAAGTCTGAGGCAGAAGGATCGCCAGAGCCCTGCAGGTCAAGGCTGCGGTGGGCAGGAGCGGCCACTGCACTCCAGTCTGGGAAACAGAGTGAGACTACAACTCAAAAAAAAAAGTAAAATTTAAGTAAAATATCAGAATTTCTTCTATTGAGAGATAATTTGTATTTAGGTAGGACTATTGAGTATGATTTTAAATAAAATTATTGAAAATCTCCCTAGTATAGAAAATCATAAAGTAGAAAACATGTAACATGTGTCTGGAGTGTTCTTAAAATTTCTCAAACAGATAACAAAATCACTGGTCACATAATCCAACCATGATACAAAAAGAAAACATAAAAAAATACTTTGACAATCCTGAGCCTTTGGGAGGCTGAGGTGAGTGAATTGCCTGAGCTCGTGGGTTCGAGACCCAGCTGGGCAGTGAGACCTCATCTCTACAATAAATCAAAAAAATCAGGCGGGCGTTGTAGCCCATGCCTGTAATTCTGGCTATTCAGAAGGCTGAGGGGGAAGGATCGCCGGAGCCCAGCAGGTCGAGGCTGTGGTGGCCGGGAACGGCCACTGCACTCCAGTCTGGGCGACAGAGTGAGACTCCAACTCAAAACAAAAAAAAATAGCTTGACGTGAATTTCCAAATAAGTAAGCAAATACTTGCACGTCTCCAAAGAAATAGAAAGGTAGTCAGATCATGCAGTTCCTAACATACCATTAAGTGGACTTCGATTTCCTCTGTAAACCTGAAAGATCATTGAAGAAGGAGAGTTTTTGGAGAATTTCTGAACATGGAATAATGGATGTCGCTTTGTGACAGGAAGAGAAAGAATCCCAGGTTTCTAAGAAACCATTTCCATTGGAGCAGACCACCTTCCCAAACCACTTTTCAAACTCTGATTCCTCAACCTGTGTCATCTGCTTCATTCACTCCCACTTACCTGGAAGTTTGGCTAATGTGCCATGTCTCCTCACATCCCAGGGCTCTTTCCTTTGCTCCAGACATGTAATAAGATCTGGTTTAGAGACAGCAAGTCCTGTTTAATTAGAAAAAAGTAACATATCTCTTGCTGTGGTTCTTAGATTTTAAACCTAGCATTTGAAAAGTAGAGAACACATTATACAAGATACTAGAAAACTAACCCCAAAATACAATTTCCCAATAAAATCTTTAGAACATTTAGATAGAATTTTCAATTTATGGGTTTATTTTTATTCTAAGTTGGAGTCTCACTCTGTAATCCAGGTTGGAGTGCAGTGGAAAGCTCATGGCCACCCCAATGCTATCACCTCAGCCTATCAAGTAACCAGAACTACAGGTGTGTGTTACCACTCCCAGGTAATTTTTTGATTTAGTGTAGAGATGGGGTCTTGCCAGGTAGCCCAGGCTATTCTTGAACCCATGAGCTCTGGTAGTCCTCTCAACTCAGCCTCCTAAAGTGCTGGCATTACATGGCTGAGCCACCATGCCTGGCCTTAAATATGTGAGTTCTTAGTTCAGTACTAGTGAGTCAATAACTTATGACAGCAATTAGAATGACTTGTGGGCAATAATATCTATGCCACTAAATTTCTGAACTTACCAGTAATATAGCTAAAAGGACACTGGTCAATTTAAAATAGAGAAGGCTTCATGTCAAAATGAAACATCATTAATTTTTTATTTTCTATGTTAACATATTACCAACTTTTCAATGATAGGAGGAATC